>NW_026948638.1:3025000-3300000 GCF_035770615.1 Melospiza melodia melodia
ATTAACAGAATGGTTCTGTTTTAGCAGCATGTGAAGCTGTGTAATTGCTTACACATGTATTGCTCCAGTGTGTGCTCCCAGTTGTTGAATAGTATCAAATTATAGGAATCAAAGAGAATCAACTATTTTTAAGGGAAATGTCTAGAAGCTACATACTGAAACATGATTAAAATTCAGTATTTCCAGCTTACTTGTCTAAATCAGCAATTTTAATCACATTATTCAAGCCAACCCACCCTCAAACACACTTTTGACTTCAAAATACCCCAAACTAAATAAGACAGAAGACCTTCCTTGAGCAGCTGTAACATTTTTATGTGTCAGTGTCAATCTTTTTGTTGAAAACAGAGATGTTTTTCATGGTTTATTTATTAAAGCAGCGCATTTGTCCTGCTGTGCCATGAACCTGGGCTGCTGTGCTGGGTGGGGAGGGGAAATCTCTGGAGCACCAAGAGCTGCTTAAACACATCAGGGCTGTGAGTTTTGCTCTGGGGTTCGGATGCTCCTGGTTAAATCCCATTTAGTGTGCAAAGGAGGAGCAGGAAGGGTTTGTGCCTGGGCTGATGCAGCCTCGGGGATTTGACTGTGCTGGGGGTGCAGCTCATGAGCACCAGGCCTGGGTTTGGTTTTGTTTTCTGCTTGCTGATTAGACAGATGAGCAATGCCATGGTTGACTCTCACATTTAAAAGGGAAATGTTAACAGAAGTTTAATAGTTGTGTTTTACCCCCTTGTGTTGTTATCAGGGATGCCCTGGGTTTCGGACATTTGGGAGGGTCACTCGTTCCTGTGGCAGCACCTGAGCCCCACTCACGGTGTCAGGAAGGGATTTCCACCCCTGGGCAGGGAAGGAGGAGTCGATGGACAGAACTTTGGGGGGACTAAAGGGTTAAAAGGTGAAACCTCCCTGGTGTGGGTGAGCACATGGTGGGAAAATCCTCTGCTCCCAGCGCTGTAATCTTTTCTCTATTCCAACTGCTGTTGTATTTCTGATAAGGTTTTAATAAACCTTTTAAATTTTTTGGAAGTGAGTAGCATTTCTCACACTGAGAACAGAAACAGGAGGGCTGGGCCCCCCAGTCCCCCACCCTTCTGGAGCCTGCTCCTGTGCTTTCCCTTTGGGTGATTCCCTCGATGGGATTCCATCCACCTCCTTCCCCTCCCTGGCAGGCTGCTGTGGCTGGATGCAGCTGGAGCTGTGCTGTGCTCCCTGTCAGGGGCCATTCCCGGCTGTGTGACAGCCCAGAGCTGCCACAGCCACTGCTGGGGCTGTGACCTGGCCTGCCCAGCGCTGGTGGCATGGTCAGGAACGCTTTGGGCTTTGGGGGGAGGCAGCCGGGCCCTGGCTGTGTCTGCAGAGGAGGGGATCGTCCTCCCACCTCCCGTTCAGCCCGCAATGGCATTTCATCCTTCAGAGCCTGGCCTGGAAGGGACCTCACAGCTCACCTTGTTCCACCTCCCTGCTGTGGGCAGGGACGTCTCCCACTAGAGCAGGTCAGCATTGGCTGTGTTTTCCTTGCTGGCAGAGCCCTGTCCTGGTGTTGCCAGAGCCAGGGACGGGAGATGTGATGTTGGCCTTTTCATGGAGATCCTACAAACTCCTTTCTGACCAGCACTCCACCGCCAGCAAGGGGCACACATTGGTGAGGGCACCAAATTCCTGCAGAGCCCGATCTCTCAGCGTGGGAGGATGCTCCCATAGATAGACAGAGATTAAAGGTCCTGTGTATCACAAATTTAAGGAGCAGGAGAAGGTTGGGATCTGTCCATGGAAAGCATTCCAAGTGTGGAGGAGGAACATGTAGCCTATCCTCCCCTAAAATGGGGAGATAATCACACCTGTCCTCTCACATATGCAACCAATGCAGCTTCCAGTGGACAGGACTGATGGAGAGAAAGAGAGTCTACCAGAAATACAAACCTTGTTTTAATAGGAAATCCTCCAAGATGGATTTTCCTGCATTTTCTAAAAGCATTTATACCTATTGGATGACTACAGGCTTTGAAATGTTTGTGTGTGAATTGTGACAAACATCCCAGTCTTACACAGGAGGGACCAGATCCTTTGATCAGGGAAATGTCTCTTTGGTCTTGAACAGCGAGGGATCGATCCATTTGTTCCCAAGATCAGAGATTTTATCTGTGAGTACATGTACTTATTCTACAAAATAATTACCCTTGCCTTCACTTCCCTTTGGTAGGAGATGCTCCCTGTCTCCTGCAAGCTGTTACTCTATCCCAAGTATCTTTTTAGGTAAAAGGAAGAGAGAAAGTAAAGGTTGAATAAGAAATCCTCCTCAGAAGGGGGAAGATGAGCAGCTTTGGTCTGTCTGTCCATCTGTGAGCAGCTCTGTGGCTGTTCACCTGCATCCTTGCTGTCCTGGGCAGGCAGAATTCCTGCATTAGGAGAAGAAGAAATGCCATCAAGAGGTAGCAACAAAATATTGCCTCCCTTTGATCCCAGTGCTGGGCTGGCCATTGAGATGTGTTTGGTGAAAACCACTCTGAATTTCCTAACTTTTCTGCATTTAAAACTGAAGGTTAATGTATTCTGTGTATTTTTGTTGGCAGATAGTAGTGATCATAAATTCCTTTTAATACAGTATTTCTACACCAGCACAGCCTTGATGTGCAGCATACCTGGCTGTACTCTGCGGGATGCTTTGATTTCCCTTTGGCAGCTGCATTTTATTCTGTCTGCCCTAATCAGACATAATTCCCTTTTCTCCATGTAGCCTCCAAATCCACTCCTAGTGTGGAGTTTTAGTGCTCTGCTAGGACCTGGGCTAGAAGGGAGGGAATCAGTGTCTGCTGGGCTCAGGGTTCCACCTCCACTGTGGATCAGAGCCAGCCTGGCAGCGGAGGGACACCTTGGGTGGCTCAGGGTGCCAATTCTGGGAGGGAAAAGCAGCACTTCAGGGCTGCTGCTGCATGGGAGGAGGTCAGTGGTAGATATCCCACTCCTCACTGTGCAGGATGGGGAGGAGCTGCTCCCAAGGAGGAGCACATGTCTTCAGTTCCCAGTTCCTCCCCAAGCTGGAGCAGTGAAGTGCTCTGAAATAACGTGACCTTTGCTTGCAGGTCAGGCTGTTCCTGCAGGGTCACACGTGCAGCTGAACCTGCAGACAGGAGAGAGAGAAGCCAAACTCCCGGACAGAGAATATGGGGAAGGTGACACGAGAGAAGAGAGAAGAAGAAAAAGGTACAGTTATACAAGGCTTTGGGTTGGGTGGGCTGTGGTATTCATGCCTTTTATTAGAGGCCAGGTTCCCTGGTACACTCAATTCCTGCATCTTCCAGAGACTTCATTGCTGGGTGAGGAGCTCAGCAGTGCTGAAAGCAGAGGCCTGTCCTTTGTGTTCCATTTGGGATGGCAGTGGAAGCACCCTGAGTGCACTTTCAGAGCACTTCATGGCTTCTCATGCCACGACATCAAAACAGCTTCCACACAGCCTGTGGAGTTCTGGCAAAGTCTTTGGGTTGTCCTTGATTGGCTGTGTTTGGAGTGTGATGGTTCTCTTTGCGCTTTTTAGGCCAGGCTACTTCCAGGACACTGTCTTTTGGAATTTATCTGCTGCAATCTAAAAACCTTTCTCCCGTACTGCGGTGATGACATCTTGTACTGCAACATGCAAAATGATTTGAGCTTCTGCTCAAACTAATGTTGCCTTAGCTAGGCTGGCATAAAGGTGTAAGAATATCCTAATGGTTGATGCCTCGGCCATATGTGCAATGGTACGGTTTGGGGAAAGTGACATGAGGGATGAGAGAAAGAGGAAAAAGAGACATGCAAGTCATTGGGTTAGATAGCCTGTGAAATTTATGCCGTTTATTGCAGTCCAGAATCTCTGGAGCACATAATTCCTCCTCTTCCTGAGATTTCATTGCTGAGTGAGGAGCCCAGCAGTGCTGAAAGCTGAGGCCTGTCTTTTGTGATCCCTTTGGGATGGCAGTGGAAGTGCCCTGAGTGCACAATCAGAGGCACCTTCATGACTTCTCATGCCACGACACCAATACTAAATGTGCAAGGTGGCTTCCTTGAATGACATGTAGTCCTTTGAAATATCTGCAGGCAGTGGTCTGAAACTGCTTTCTGAGCCTGCTCCTTGGTATCATCTGTGAGGGGCTGAGGGCTGGCCTGAGTCCGGTGCTGTGTCCCACTGGGAGCAGCCGCACAGGCTCACGTGCAGAGCAGGCACTGCCAGAGGCCCTGGAGATCTCACCTGCTCTGCAGCCAGCATTGTCAAGGTGCTGTAAACCTCAGCTGGTGCTGACTTTCCCCTTGGACCCTTTGGTTTAGTCACTATGGGGAATTTCTTTCCTGAAGCCCGTGGGGTTTCCCGCTGGCAGCTGTGCTGGGGATGCTCGGGGAGTGTGGGGCTTTGGGGGCAGCTGCCCGGGCAGGGGCTGAGCTGGGGGCCCTGTTGGGCCCATGGCCCCCAGCAGCAGCAGCAGCAGCAGCAGCAGGCGCAGGGCCCAAAGCCCCGTGCTCCCTGGCCAGCACAGGCTGCCCTGTCCCTGCAGCTGTCACCTGAGTGGGGCCCAGGGGCCCGTGGCCGCTGGCAGCAGCCGGAATGCGGGCAGGGTGAGGATGCCCTGGCCTGGCTTTTGTCTCTGGAACAATGCGGGCTCAGGGCAGTGCAGAGCAGGCTGGGAAGCAGAGCCCAGGGCCTTTGGAGGCTGCAAGGCTTAAAGATCAGCCCCTGCAGCAGCCCAGGTGCAGGTGGCCCAGTTGCCAAGGCTGTGGTGGGCTTGAGAGCGTGCAGGTGGATTTTGCATGGCTGTGGCCTGACGGCGGCTCTGGGCCCAGGAGTGCCTGTGTCTGCAGCAGGAAGGGTGGCTGAAGGTTTGCTCCCTGCTTTGGTGGCATGGCTGCAGGGGCCAGTGCTGTGAGAGCCCCCTGTGTGAGAGTTGGTGAGAGCTGAGCTCTTGGGGACAGCGCTGTGCCCCAGGCCAGGAAGAGCAGCAGTGCCCAGTGCCAGGAGTGGTGTCAGTGGGAGCCCCTGTGCACATGGACCCCCAGCCCCGGTGTGGCCGTGCCAACACCCCCAGGGACCTCCAGCCCTTGGAACGCGGAACAAGTGGAACCCACAAGTGTGCAAAGGCTGCCTGTGCCCAAAGGAATGGCCAAGAGAAGTCAGGTTTTAAAAAGAAACAGTATTTATTTGCCAAAGATCGGCAAATCTTGGATTTACACAACATGTGTCATTATAACAATTGTTATAACAACAACAACACCAACAATGTACAGAACATATTTACATGGGATCCGATGGGCTAACAATCTTCAAAACGTATTTACAGAGAACTTCAAATGGAAGGAACGTATTTGCAGAAATCTTCTAAACTTTCAAACGTATTTACAGAAATCTTCAAAAGTTTCAAACGTATTTACAAAGGTGTGGCATCTGTGCCATCATGTGTATCAGTCCTGGAAGAAAGGAAGCAGCAGAGCTGGACTCAGCTGGCAGCACTGGGCCCAGCAGGGCTGGCAGCTGGGCCCCAGGGGCTGGGCCGGGGTTAGCAGGGCTGGCGTGGCCCCAGGCAAGGGCAGGGCAGGCCGGGGCTGGTGCTTGTGGCAGCACAATCCAGGCCCCCTGCGGGCACCGTGTTCCTGAGCGGGGCCATCCAGCCCAGCCCAGGCCTGGCGTCAGGGGACCCAGTGTGTGTGTGGGCAGGGCGTGGGAAGCGTCTGCCTGTCTTACCTGTGGGGCTGCATCTTCATCCAAGGACCATGGGCTCCTCCTCATCCTTTATGTCAACTTCCATCTCCTCTGTGTTATCCTCCTCATCCACCTCCATCTCTTCGATGTTGTCCTCCTCGTCTACTTCCATGTCCTCAACAGGGGAGGACATGGAAGTAGAGGAGGAGTCCACCTCCATCATCTCTTCCTCATCCAGGCCCAGGTCCACTTCCATGTCCTCCACAGTGTCTCTGTCAGTCTGCAAGGGGCAGCACAATCTCCCAGTGGGCTTCCTGTCCCACACCATCCATTCCCACATGGCTGCAGCCTGCCCAAGCTGGGTGCCCCCTGCCTGGCATGGCACTGTACCTCCATTGGCACAGCAGAGCACATTGTGCTGGGATTGGCGCTCCAGAGCAGGCAGCAGGGAAAGCCCAGGCAGCAGCAGCAGCTCAGCGCTGAGGGTCAGAGTGCAGGGTGAGCAGCAACTGACCCTTGGCAGCCGGTGAAGTGTCGGCTGTGCTCGTTTCCAGGTCCTGGACGTTCCACCTGGAACCCTCTGGGAGCTGTGATGTCACTGAAGTTTCAGGGGTGCTGTGCAGAGGGAGATGGGGACTGCAGAATGATCAAATCCTTGAATGGTTTGGCTTGGAAGGGACCCTTAAGATGATGTGTTCCAAGCTGAGCAAGCTCCCAGCAGAGCAGGTTGCTGCGGCCCCTGTCCCACCTGGCCTTGGATATTGCTGGGGATGGGGCCTCTCCACAGCCTCTCTGCACTGGTCCCTGTGTCAGGGACAAGCACGCTGAGAGTAAAGAACTTCTTCCCATCATCAAACCTCTTCCAACTCTTGCAGTTTTATCCCATTCTCCCTTGTCCTGTCACTACAGTTCTTGACCAAGAGTCCTCTCCCACTTCCCTGTGGGTCAGGCTGTTCCTGCAGGGTCACACGTTTGGCCTAATCTGCAGACAGGAGAGAGAGAAGCCAAGTTCCCAGTAAGAGAGAATTGGGAAAGTGACATGAGAGATGAGAGAAGACGGGAAATGTAGAAAAATGCAAGGTATTGGTTTGGGTGGGCACCGGGATTCATGCCTTTTATTAGAGGCCAGGTTCCCTGGTGCACTCAGTTCCTGCCTGTCCTGAGGCTTTATTGCTGGGTGAGGAGCTCAGCAGTGCTGAAAGCTGAGGCCTGTCCTTTGTGTTCCCTTTGAGATGGCAGTGGAAGTGCCCTGAGTGCAGATTGAGAGGCACCTTCATGGCTTGTCATGCCACAACACCAATACTAAATGTGCAAGGTGGCTTCCTTGAATGACATGTAGTCCTTTGAAATATCTGCAGGCAGTGGTCTGAAACTGCTTTCTGAGCCTGCTCCTTGGGATCATCTGTGAGGGGCTGAGGGCTGGCCTGAGCCCGGTGCTGTGTCCCACTGGGAGCAGCTGCACAGGCTCACGTGCAGAGCAGGCACTGCCAGAGGCCCTGGAGATCTCACCTGCTCTGCAGCCAGCATTGTCAAGGTGCTGTAAACATCAGCTTGTGCTGACTTTCCCCTTGGACCCCTTGGTTTAGTCACTATGGGGAATTTCTTTCCTGAAGCCCGTGGGGTTTCCCGCTGGCAGCTGTGCTGGGGATGCTCGGGGAGTGTGGGGCTTTGTGAGGAGCTGCCCGGGCAGGGGCTGAGCTTGGGGCCCTGTTGGGCCCATGGCCCCCAGCAGCAGCAGCAGCAGCAGCAGCAGCAGCAGGCGCAGGGCCCAAAGCCCCGTGCCCCCTGGCCAGCACAGGCTGCCCTGTCCCTGCAGCTGTCACCCGAGTGGGGCCCAGGGGCCAGTGGCCGCTGGCAGCAGCAGGAATGCGAGCAGGGTGAGGATGCCCTGGCTTGGCTTTTGTCTCTGGAACAATGCGGGCTCAGGGCAGTGCAGAGCAGGCTGGGAAGCAGAGCCCAGGGCTTTTGGAGGCTGCAAGGCTTAAAGATCAGCCCCTGCAGCAGCCCAGGTGCAGGTGGCCCAGTTGCCAAGGCTGTGGTGGGCTTGAGAGCGTGCAGGTGGATTTTGCATGGCTGTGGCCTGACGGCGGCTCTGGGCCCAGGAGTGCCTGTGGCTGCAGCAGGAAGGGTGGCTGAAGGTTTGCTGCCTGCTTTGGTGGCATGGCTGCAGGGGCCAGTGCTGTGAGAGCTCCCTGTGTGAGATCTGGTGAGAGCTGAGCTCTTGGGGACAGCGCTGTGCCCCAGGCCAGGAAGAGCAGCAGTGCCCAGTGCCAGGAGTGGTGTCAGTGGGAGCCCCTGTGCACATGGACCCCCAGCCCCGGTGTGGCCGTGCCAACACCCCCAGGGACCTCCAGCCCCGGGAACGCGGAACAAGTGGAACCCAAAGTGTGCAAAGGCTGCCTGTGCCCAAAGGAATGGCCAAGAGAAGTCAGGTTTTAAAAAGAAACAGTATTTATTTGCCAAAGATCGGCAAATCTTGGATTTACACAACATGTGTCATTATAACAATTGTTATAACAACAACAACACCAACAATGTACAGAACATATTTACACGGGATCCGATGGGCTAACAATCTTCAAAACGTATTTACAGAGAACTTCAAATGGAAGGAACGTATTTGCAGAAATCTTCTAAACTTTCAAACGTATTTACAGAAATCTTCAAAAGTTTCAAATGTATTTACAAAGGCGTGGCATCTGTGCCATCATGAGTATCAGTCCTGGAAAAAAGGAAGCAGCAGAGCTGGACTCAGCTGGCAGCACTGGGCCCAGCAGGGCTGGCAACTGGGCCCCAGGGGCTGGGGTGGGGCTGGCAGGGCTGGCGTGGCCCCAGGCAAGCGCAGGGCAGGCCGGGGCTGGTGCTTGTGGCAGCACAATCCAGGCCCCCTGTGGGCACCGTGTCCCTGAGCGGGGCCATCCAGCCCAGCCCCAGCCTGGCGTCAGGGGACCCAGTGTGTGTGTGGGCAGGGCGTGGGAAGCGTCTGCCTGTCTTACCTGTGGGGCTGCATCTTCATCCAAGGACCATGGGCTCCTCCTCATCCTTTATGTCAACTTCCATCTCCTCTGTGTTATCCTCCTCATCCACCTCCATCTCTTCGATGTTGTCCTCCTCGTCTACTTCCATGTCCTCAACAGGGGAGGACATGGAAGTAGAGGAGGAGTCCACCTCCATCATCTCTTCCTCATCCAGGCCCAGGTCCACTTCCATGTCCTCCACAGTGTCTCTGTCAGTCTGCAAGGGGCAGCACAATCTCCCAGTGGGCTTCCTGTCCCACACCATCCATTGCCACATGGCTGCAGCCTGCCCAAGCTGGGTGCCCCCTGCCTGGCATGGCACTGTACCTCCATTGGCACAGCAGAGCACATTGTGCTGGGATTGGCGCTCCAGAGCCGGCGGCAGAAAAAGCCCAGGCAGCAGCAGCAGCTCAGCGCTGAGGGTCAGAGTGCAGGGTGAGCAGCAACTGACCCTTGGCAGCCAGTGAACTGTCTGCTGTGCTCGTTTCCAGGTCCTGGACGTTCCACCTGGAACCCTCTGGGAGCTGTGATGTCACTGAAGTTTCAGGGGTGCTGTGCAGAGGGAGATGGGGACTGCAGAATGATCAAATCCTTGAATGGTTTGGCTTGGAAGGGACCCTTAAGATGATGTGGTTCCAAGCTGATCAAGCTCCCAGCAGAGCAGGTTGCTGTAACCCCTGTCCCACCTGGCCTTGGACGTTGCTGGGGATGGGGCATCCACAGCCTCTCTGCACTGGCCCCTGTGTCAGAGACAAGCACCCTGAGAGTAAAGAACTTCTTCCCATCATCAAATCTCTTCTACCTCTTGGAGTTTGATCCCATTCCCCCTTGTCCTGTCACTACATTTCCTGACCAAGGGTCTTCTCCCACTTCCCTGTGGGTCAGGCTGTTCCTGCAGGGTCACACATGTGGCCTAACCTGCAGACAGGAGAGAAAGAAGCCAAGTTCTCAGTCAGAAAAAAATGCAGAATGTGGCTTGAGAACTGAGAGAATAAGGTAAAAGAAAAGACATGCAGGGATTTGGGTTGCGTGGGCTGTGGGATTCATGCCCTTTATTAGAGGCCTGGTCCCTGTTGCACTCAGTTCCTGTGTATCAGCCTGCCCACAGCAACGTCTGTGAGGGACCTGCACTCGCAGTGGTGGGAATCGGCTTGCTTGGATGGGTGATGGATGAGGCAAGAGAGGGATCGTTGTGTGGAAATTGACATAGTCTGGATTGTGCTGAAGAGGGTCCTGGAATGGAGACAAAATGGGGCTGGGCACACAATGTGGGGGTGAACAGCGCAGGATCATTACAGTAAGCCAGGACCAAATTGATACAAGAGAGTTGGAACGTTCTGAGGGAGAACATATAAGGAAAATGCAGCAGTTGAACTGGGTGATGCCAGCAAAACATGCTGCATCACCATGAGCCTGCAAATGCCCATGGGCGACACCATTGCATTCGGAGCGGCGACTTTTTTTACCTTGGTCACTTTGCCCTTAGGTATTACAGTTTCAGTGGTAGGCCCTTGGGCCCTCACATCTCCCCCTTTTTGTTGTCTATAAAGAAGGCTTCTGCCATAGGCTTTTGGAGGTATTAAGCAAAAAAGGATAAAATAACCAACCCAATGAATACAAGAAACAAAGCCCACACAACAGTCTTAACTAAAGATGGAAGCCAGCCTTGCAACCCCCTGTGTTTGCAAAATCCAGTGAACCAGTCGTTGTTGCCTTCTATCTGGATCTTGTTTCCTTGATCTTTTAGCAGCTGGATGCCCTGGTGTACTGACTCCCTATGTGACAGCAGGTAGAAAAAACACCTGCCTTCAAATGCCTGACAGCCATGGCCATTGTGGCTTGTCTGTGGAAGCGCCCAGTTGAAGGCATGTGGCTCAGTAAGGAGCATCCAGATTCCTGCTGCAGTGACTACAAACGGCTGCATCCTCTGACTTTAGCTGATTTATTTTCTGGAGGCTTGGATTGCCTAAAAGTAAACAGATAAATAGATTAGAAGATGAAACTTAAGTTGTGTTCCCACTAAACTTTCTCTTCTGTAAGCCAAGGGTATGAACACAGCTTATTAGAAGAATCATATATCAATGCTTAAATATAATTTTTACAAAGGTTAATTCATATATCCTGGTTAGTGGTGTCTGAGCTATCTTGGTTTTGGTGTGTGTGGTCAACGCTGCTTAGAAGATCTTCTTCTGTCCTTCTCCTTCTTCTTTTCCAGGCAGCCACTGTCTCTCTTAGGCTTTCATTCTGTACTTCTGATGGTGGCTCTGGTGTTTGCCTCACCGTTTCCAGAAAGAGTTTTTATGTATTTTGCTGGGATTCCAACTCAGGAATGTTTCTGTAGAGACAAGGGCAACTTCTCTTCCCCAAGTAAATAATGGAAAAGGGCCCATAAATTGTTTAGATTCAGGGTCTTTGATCAACACAGGTGGCTGTTCTTTTAATTGGGCTGCAGTTGAATTAGTAAAATGCATGATGATGGGGGGAGTTGGCTCCATAAATGAGTTGTTCAAAAAGTTGAATATGTAAAAGGCCTTGGCCAGTCTCTCAATGGAAGATAATATCTGCACTCCCCAGATCAGTTGATCAAGGATCCTTTTGATGGATCAGTTGGCCCTCTCAGCTATGGACTGTCCTGTGGTGGAGTGTGGCATGCCTGTGACATGTTTTATACCCCAGTGGTGAGAAACTTGTTGGAATCAGTGTGAGGTATAAGCAGGAGCATTATCAGTTTTAATTTCCTGTGGAACTGCTAAGGTGGAAAAAACAAAAAAGTAAAGTTTTATAGCATCATCTTTTGATTTTTCACCAGCATTGGCAGAGGCAAAAATCCCACTGGAAAAGGTTTTGATTGAGACATGGATGTATTTTCATCTGGCAAAAGAGGCTGAGTGTGTGATGTCTGATTGCCAGATGTGGAGACTCTCTAGTCCTCTTGGATTGACTTCAGCTCTGACAGAAGCAAGGCCATGTTCTGACAATTTGGGCAGGTGGCTACAATGGATCTTGCCAGGTCTCGGGTAATTTTGAACATCCTGTGCAGCACAGAAATGGTTTGATGGTAGAATTGGTGGCTCATCTTTGCCTGTTTAAAGACTGTCTAAGGCGTATTGCAGTGGTTCAGATGTTCGAAGTAGGCAATTGAGGTGCTCCTGAGTGAGAAGTAAGTATATATTCACAAGGTCTCTTCCTGCAAGGGAGCACTGATGTTTTCTACCTTTCCTGATTAGTTGTGCAATAATTTTCTGTGGGGTTGTTATCATTTTAGTAGGTTGGTGAGATCTGAAAACACATTCAATTATTATCAGAGGATCTGAGATAGTTGAGTCCCACTGAAACAAAAATATATGGAATTTTGGACTTACACCAAGGATTGCCAGGGAGAAAGGAAAAGTAGCGTGGTATCTGTGTGCCTGTTTAGTTTGAATCACCCTGGATACTTCTGTACAGCTGCTTCTGCCTGTGGTGTCAGTGATCACGGGAATCGAATCCTTCACTGCCTTTAAGGAGCAGGAACAGTGGCATGAGTTCTTCTGTGGTGATTCCCAGCAGTGAACTGACCCAACTGATGCTTCCACAGAGTTGGTGGAGTTCTTGCAGAGTCTTTGGGATGTCCTTGATGTGCAGTGTTTGGGGTGTGATGGTTCTCTCTGTGCTTTTTAGGCCGAGTTGCTTCCAGTGGGCTGTCTTTTGGACTTTATTTACTGCAATCTCAAAACCTTTCTGCTCTACTGCCGTGATGACATCTTGTACTGCAATGTCCAAAATTATTTGAGCTTCTGCACAAACTAATTTATGGTCCATATAATGAAAAATGATAGCATTAGGACATCTTTTCCACCTGGGCGAGGGAATTTAAGCTGCAAGGCATTGACAAGTAGTTGGGCTCTTCTCCATTTCTTTGAGGCAACGCAGTCCGTGGGTTCCTCTGTTAAGGTGCTTGTCGATTTGGGGACGGAAAAGGCAAACAAGGGGCTTTCATTGGGGTGCAAGCAGAAGTCAAAAGAGCAGTCATTTAGATGTATAACAACCATCTGCCAAAATTGATGTAACTTGGAGGCTGAGGGCAGGCTGGACTGGAGGGCACCCATGTCCTCAATGACCTTGTTGATTTTCCTGAGGTCCTGCAGGAGCCGCCTCTTGTCTTTGCCAGGCTTTTTTATGTCAAACACAGGCGCATTGCAGGGGCTAGTAGATGGTACAACGTGGCCCACAGACAGCTGCTGCTGCACAAGGGACTGCAGGGCCTTTAACTTTCTGCCTGGGAGTACCCTCTGATCCACCCATATGGGGTCGTTGGTCTTCCAGGTTAACTGAAGTGTGGCGTGCTGCTCGATTGCCCCATCTAGAAATCTTGAGGTGTTGATATGATCTCTAGCCTTGTCCCCCTTTGAGACAAGAGGTCTTTTCTCTAATTGTTATTGGTGCCCAGGTGACGAATGATCTTCCTGTACCACTGTGCCCTCAGGACCTTCCATGCACATGGTACCTTGACTCCAGAAGCTGGTAGTGGCTCTCCCAATGCCAATAATCAATTCAGAAGCTGGAACCAGTGGCCATTCTTTTTGCCAATCAGAGAGGGAAATTATGGTGATGCCAGCTCCTGTATCTAATAGTCCTGAAAGACATCTCTTTCTCCCTTTACATGACAAAGCACACTTTAGAATGGATCTATTTCTGCCCATAATCTGTGCCCACATCACCATTGGATCAGCTGGTGTGGTGTTCATGTCCCATGGGAGGTAGGCTCTGGCTATAACTGTTCCTTTTGGGAATGAAAAGTGCGGGTAATAAGCATAAAGCCTGGACAGTTATCTCCTGCAAAGACGTCAAGGCGAGTATCTCAGGTAGTACAGTGAGTGTCTCCATCCCTTCCCCGGTGTTGGTTTAAATCAAAATGTCTCTGGGCCGTTCTTCAGGCCTGTATTTGCTTATGGGAATATGGTGAGCATAAATATCGTGGATTGGAATTGAAAAGGCTCTTAGCAGCTGCCTTTGGGTTCCAGGGCAGAGCTGTCTTCTGTCGAGTTTTCTGCAGCGATCGAGCTGTCCTGCTGGATCTGAGAAGGGCCCTGTGCTGGTTCTCCACGATGATGGGTAGAGTAGGGCAGAACAGCCTCGCATTTGGTGTCATTGCGCAGGGCCTTTCTGCATCTGTGTGGGGTTTCCTGCAGGCCAGTGGTTTAGCTGGTGTTGGAAAGCGTGTGGACGAGGGGGGCAGTGAGGACAGTGGCTGTGACAGCTAGAAGGTCCCTGCTAACACCCTGTATTTTTACGATTCTGTCAAAAATGCCTCATCTCCCCATCTCCCTAGATTTAAAGCAAGGTCCTTTTTCATGTGTATGTCAGGGTATAGCTTGGGAGGCTACTAGCACCTCTACTACCCTCTACCCTCTACCCTCACTGGTAGCCTTATGTAGGCTGGCATCACAGTGTAAGGATGCCCTGAGTGTGCATGCCTCGACCATTTGTGCGATGGTAGGTTTTGGGGTGAGGGGTAGAGAGGGTAATATGTCTTTTCAGGTGTTGTTAAGATTTGTTTCAGCAAGGGTAGGAAGTAGTACCTTCCTGAATTTTAGATGTTCAACTTGCTTCTCTATTGCTTGTGTAAGGCGGTCACTAAAATTTATAAAGTATTCCCAGGTCCCTGCAGATTGTCTGTGAAATCTAGAGTAGGTGTTGCTCCATTGGGTGTCTGCATGAGAGCTGTGTTTGCAGCACTTTTATCTCTTCTAACACAGCTCAGGAAGGTGTCTTGCGTGATTCGCAGGTTTAATGAAATATTCCTCCCTGGCTAGATGGACTAGTGTTAGGTGTGCCCGCCTGTCTTCCCTAGCATAGTGTTTTAATAGTTGTTGTATTAGATTTTTCCCCATTCCTTCTCACAGAACAAATTCAGTGGAGAAAGTAGGATGTGCATAAAATGGTGCAGATTGTGAGCCCCATTACATGTGAAGCAATGACTCCATTTAAGAAATTATTAAAATACAGTGAGCCTGTCCCATGGTCTTTCGCTGCTTTATAACGGTCTTTCATCTCCCGTGTGTGACAGCTTCCCATTGGGGGTTAGCCCCCCTCTGGTACTGCACCGGTGCTGCTTGTATTTTAGCTACCAATTCCCAGTCCCCCTCTTCAGCTGCCAGCTTCTCCATCCTCTGCCAAGAATCCTCAGGCTCATGCTGAAGGTGAGATGAACCTTCCCTCTCCTCTCCAGAAGAGGGAACTTGGTCTCTGGCAGAGGAGCGGGGCCTTGGGGTGACTGGCCAGGCCCGGTTTTGTGGGCCTTTGGTAGCCAAGATGGCGGCCTTCCGGTTACCGCCCCTCACACTTCCGGCTCTGACAGTGTGGGATCCGCAACGGGGCTGAGTTGGAGGGGGTAGGGCAGCGGGAGTAGGCAAGGAAGCGCTGGATCCCAATGCAGGGGTGGTTCCTGATGCAGGGGTAGGACCCAAACAGGGGGAAGACCCGATGAGAGAGCTGGGGGTGGGAGGGAGTTTGACATTGACAACCCCTTCCAAAGGAGGGACTCCATTTTGTGAGCTATCTGAGGGGGATCCAGGGAGGAGAGGTACTGGAGAATGGGTTAGGGTAGAATCCAGGCCTGTGTGATCACTACAGACGTGGGCAGGGGGTAGAGAAGGAGGGAAGATGTCAGACAGCAGGTGGCTTGTCTGTGCTTTACAGCAGTTTCCGTCTCTCATCCTTATCTTGGTATCAGTGGGGTCAGGAATTCCAGGGGCAGAAAAGAGTCTGGGTTGAATATTAGAACTTTGAACCTTTCAGAAAACTCTATAAATCATATGAAAAAGTGGGGAAAATTTTGCAACTCTTCTAACACCCTGAGTTTTCTAAAAATAGAGACTTTCCCTAACTCAGTCCCAGAATGCTATAAGATGAACAGAACACACAAAAATGACTGGGAACTCTTTAAAGAGCCAATGAACAAACAACTTCCAACTTCCCTTAGCAACAGTCTTTCCCTCTAAAAGGAGAACCTCCCTAACTCGAAATTATGTATCCCTCTCATCTTTGGATAATTTGTTACCCAGAGCTGCCCATGATGTAAAGGGTGGCCCACTCAGAGGATTAAAAAAATCACCCAAGGATGCTGCACTGCAGGCGGCTGTCTCCCCATTGATTGCTCTGGTGGCTCTGGATGCAGAGGTTTCAAAATGTCCCCTGAGCTTCAGCAGCTGAGCCAGCCCTCATCCCTCATGCTGCTGGAGGGTGCCAACGGTGCATTCAGCAAGCCTTGATAAAACTGATAAAACATTGTATTTTGAGGGCTGTCTCACTTCACTTTAATTTGTCATTTTTGTCGTGAGGTATTATAGTTCCAGTAATAGGCCCCTGGGCCTGCAAACCCTGCGTCCTCCTGAGATATCATTGCTAGTAAGGAGCTCAGAAGTGCTGAAAGCTGAGGCCTGTCCTTTGTGCTCCCCTTGGGATGGCAGTGGAAGTGCCCTGAGTGCAGATTGAGAAGCACCTTGATGGCTTCACATGCCACGACACCAATACTAAATGTGCAAGGTGGCTTCCTTGAATGACATGTAGTCCTTTGAAATATCTGCAGGCAGTGGTCTGAAACTGCTTTCTGAGCCTGCTCCTTGGGATCATCTGTGAGGGGCTGAGGGCTGGCCTGAGCCCGGTGCTGTGTCCCACTGGGAGCAGCCGCACAGGCTCACGTGCAGAGCAGGCACTGCCAGAGGCCCTGGAGATCTCACCTGCTCTGCAGCCAGCATTGTCAAGGTGCTGTAAACATCAGCTTGTGCTGACTTTCCCCTTGGACCCCTTGGTTTAGTCACTATGGGGAATTTCTTTCCTGAAGCCCGTGGGGTTTCCCGCTGGCAGCTGTGCTGGGGATGCTCGGGGAGTGTGGGGCTTTGTGAGGAGCTGCCCGGGCAGGGGCTGAGCTTGGGGCCCTGTTGGGCCCATGGCCCCCAGCAGCAGCAGCAGCAGCAGCAGCAGCAGGCGCAGGGCCCAAAGCCCCGTGCCCCCTGGCCAGCACAGGCTGCCCTGTCCCTGCAGCTGTCACCCGAGTGGGGCCCAGGGGCCAGTGGCCGCTGGCAGCAGCAGGAATGCGAGCAGGGTGAGGATGCCCTGGCTTGGCTTTTGTCTCTGGAACAATGCGGGCTCAGGGCAGTGCAGAGCAGGCTGGGAAGCAGAGCCCAGGGCCTTTGGAGGCTGCAAGGCTTAAAGATCAGCCCCTGCAGCAGCCCAGGTGCAGGTGGCCCAGTTGCCAAGGCTGTGGTGGGCTTGAGAGCGTGCAGGTGGATTTTGCATGGCTGTGGCCTGACGGCGGCTCTGGGCCCAGGAGTGCCTGTGGCTGCAGCAGGAAGGGTGGCTGAAGGTTTGCTGCCAGCTTTGGTGGCATGGCTGCAGGGGCCAGTGCTGTGAGAGCTCCCTGTGTGAGAGCTGGTGAGAGCTGAGCTCTTGGGGACAGCGCTGTGCCCCAGGCCAGGAAGAGCAGCAGTGCCCACTGCCAGGAGTGGTGTCAGTGGGAGCCCCTGTGCACATGGACCCCCAGCCCCAGTGTGGCCGTGCCAACATCCCCAGGGACCTCCAGCCCTTGGAACGCGGAACACGTGGAACCCACAAGTGTGCAAAGGCTGCCTGTGCCCAAAGGAATGGCCAAGAGAAGTCAGGTTTTAAAAAGAAACAGTATTTATTTGCCAAAGATCGGCAAATCTTGGATTTACACAACATGTGTCATTATAACAATTGTTATAACAACAACAACACCAACAATGTACAGAACATATTTACACGGGATCCGATGGGCTAACAATCTTCAAAACGTATTTACAGAGAACTTCAAATGGAAGGAACGTATTTGCAGAAATCTTCTAAACTTTCAAACGTATTTACAGAAATCTTCAAAAGTTTCAAATGTATTTACAAAGGCGTGGCATCTGTGCCATCATGTGTATCAGTCCTGGAAAAAAGGAAGCAGCAGAGCTGGACTCAGCCGGCAGCACTGGGCCCAGCAGGGCTGGCAGCTGGGCCCCAGGGGCTGGGGTGGGGCTGGCAGGGCTGGCGTGGCCCCAGGCAAGCGCAGGGCAGGCCGGGGCTGGTGCTTGTGGCAGCCCAATCCAGGCCCCCTGCGGGCACCGTGTCCCTGAGCGGGGCCATCCAGCCCAGCCCCAGCCTGGCGTCAGGGGACCCAGTGTGTGTGTGGGCAGGGCGTGGGAAGCGTCTGCCTGTCTTACCTGTGGGGCTGCATCTTCATCCAAGGACCATGGGCTCCTCCTCATCCTTTATGTCAACTTCTATCTCCTCTGTGTTATCCTCCTCATCCACCTCCATCTCTTCGATGTTGTCCTTCTCGTCTACTTCCATGTCCTCAACAGGGGAGGACATGGAAGTAGAGGAGGAGTCCACCTCCATCATCTCTTCCTCATCCAGGCCCAGGTCCACTTCCATGTCCTCCACAGTGTCTCTGTCAGTCTGCAAGGGGCAGCACAATCTCCCAGTGGGCTTCCTGTCCCACACCATCCATTGCCACATGGCTGCAGCCTGCCCAAGCTGGGTGCCCCCTGCCTGGCATGGCACTGTACCTCCATTGGCACAGAAGAGCACATTGTGCTGGGATTGACGCTCCGGAGCAGGCGGCAGAAAAAGCCCAGGCAGCAGCAGCAGCTCAGCGCTGAGGGTCAGAGTGCTGGGTGAGCAGCAACTGACCCTTGGCAGCCAGTGAACTGTCTGCTGTGCTCGTTTCCAGGTCCTGGACGTTCCACCTGGAACCCTCTGGGAGCTGTGATGTCACTGAAGTTTCAGGGGTGCTGTGCAGAGGGAGATGGGGACTGCAGAATGATCAAATCCTTGAATGGTTTGGCCTGGAAGGGACCCTTAAGATGATGTGGTTCCAAGCTGATCAAGCTCCCAGCAGAGCAGGTTGCTGTAACCCCTGTCCCACCTGGGCTTGGACGTTGCTGGGGATGGGGCATCCACAGCCTCTCTGCACTGGTCCCTGTGTCAGGGACAAGCACGCTGAGAGTAAAGAACTTCTTCCCATCATCAAATCTCTTCTACCTCTTGCAGTTTGATCCCATTCCTCCTTGTCCTGTCACTAAATTTCCTCACATAATGTGCTCTTCCACTTCCCTGTGGGTGAGGCTGTTCCTGCAGGGTCGTACGTGTGGCTGGACCTGCAGACAGGAGAGAGAGAAGCCATGTTCCCAGTCAGAAATGATGGGGAAAGTGGCATGAGGACTGAGAGGATAAGGAAAAAGTAGAGACTTGCAAGTCTTTTTTTTGGTGGGTTGCCGGATTCGTACCTTTTATTAGAGGCCAGGTTCTCTGTTGCACTCACTTCCTGCATTGCAGCCTGCCCACAGCAACCTCTGTGTGTGACCTGCACACGTAGAGCTGGGAGCGTGCTTGCTTAAACTGCTGGTGAACGAGGCGAGAGAGGGATCTTTGTGTGGAACTGGAAACACCTGAGTGGATTGCACTGAAGAGCGTCCAGGAACGGAGACAAAATGGGGCTTGGCACTCAGAGGGAAAATTGGGGGAAAAAGCAGGGGACAGTGGAAAAAGCCAGGACTAAAACTTTACAGCAGAGGTGAGGACATTCTAGGGGGAATACATATAAGGAAAATACAGCAGTTGAACCGGGTGTTACCAATAAAACGCCATGAGCCTGAAAATGCCCATGGGTGAGACCGTTGCATTCAGAGCAGTGTCTCTCTTTTTCCTTGGTCACTTTGCCCTGAGGTATTAGAGTTCCAGTGGTAGGCCCCTGGGCCCTCACTACTCCCCCCTTTTTGTTGTCTATAAAGAAGTCTTCTGCCATAGAGTTTTGCAGGCCTTTAGCAAAAAAGGATAAAATAACCAACACAATGAATAAGAAAAACAACACCCACACAACAGTCTTAAGCAAAGATGAAAGCCAGCCTTTCATCCCCCAGTGGTTGCAAAGTCCACTGAACCAGTCGTTGTTGCCTTCTATCTGCATCTTGTTTCCTTGATCTTTCAGCAGCTGGATGCCCTGGTATGCTGACTCCCTATGTGACAGCAGGTAGAAAAAACACATGCCCTCAAATGCCTGACAGGCTTGTACATGGACAAGAATTTGTGGCTCGTCTGTGGAAGCGCCCAGCTGAAGGCATGTGGCTCCGTGAGGAGCATCCAGATTGCTGCTGCAGCAGCAACCAACGGCAGCATCCTCTGACTTTGGTAATTTAATATCTGGAGGTTTGGGTGTACTAAAAGTAGACAGATGAAGAGATTAGAAGGTGGAACTTAATTTGTGGTCCCACTAAACTTTCTCTTCTATAAGGCAAGGGTTTGAACACAGCTTATTAGAAGAACCATATGTCAATGCTTAAATATAATTTTTACAAATGTTAAGACATAGAACCTGGTTAGTGGTGTCTGAGCTATCTTGGTTTTGGTGTGTGTGTTCAACGCTGCTTAGGAGATCTTCTTCTGTCCTTCTCCTTGTTCTTTCTCGGGATGCTGCTGTCTCTCTTAGGCTTCCATTCTGTTCTTCTGATGGTGGCTCTGGTATTTGCCTCGCGGTTCGCAGAAACAGTTTTAATGTATTTTGCTGGGATCCATCTTAGGAGTGTTGCTGTAGAGACAAGGGCATCTTCTCTTTCTCAAGTAATCAATGGGAAAGGGCCCATAAATTGTTTAGATTCAGGTTCTTTGGTCAACACAGGTGGCTGTTCTTTTAATTGGGCTGCAGCTGAATTAGTAGGATGCCTTATGACTAAGGGAGTTTTCTCCATAAATGAGTTGTTCAAAAAGTTGAGTACGTAAAAGGCCTTGGCCAGTCTCTCAATGGAAGATAATATCTGCACTCCCCCTCTCAGTTGATCAAGGATCCTTTTGATGGATCAGTTGGCCCTCTCGGCTATGGACTGTCCTGTGGTGGAGTGTGGTATGCCTGTGATATGTTTTATACCGCAATGGTCAGAAACTTGTTGGAATCAGTGTGAGGCATAAGCAAGAGCATCTTCAGTTTTAATTTTCTGTGGATATGCTAAGGTGGAAAAACTTAAAAATTAATGTTTTATAGCGTCTTTGATTTTTCACCATCATGGGCAGAGGCAAAAATCTCACTGGAAAAGACATCGATTGAGACGTGGATGTACTTAATCTGCCGAAAGGGGCTTAGTGTGTGATGTCTGATTGCCAGATGTGGAGACTCTCTAGTCCTCTTGGATTGACTTCAGCTCTGACAGAAGCAGGGCCATGTTCTGACAATTTGGGCAGGTGGCTAAAATGGATCTTGCTGGGTCTCAGGTAATTTTGAACATCCTGAGCAGTGCAGGAATGTTTTGATGGTAGAATTGGTGGCTGATCCCAGCCTGTTCAAAAACTATCTAAGCCATATTGCAGTGGTTCAGATTTTTGAAGTAGGCAATTGAGGTGCTCCTGAGTGAGAAGTAAGTATATATTCACAAGGTCTGTTCCTGATAGGGAGCACTGATGTTTCCTACCTTTCCTAATTAGTTGTGCAATAATTTTCTGTGGGGTTGTTATCATTTTGGTAGGTTAGTGTGCTCTGAAAACCCAATCAATTATTATCAGGGGATCTGAGATAGTTGAGTCCCACTGAAACAAAAATATATGGAATTTTGGACTTACACCAAGGATTGCCAGGGAGAAAAGAAACGTAGTGTGGTATCTGTGTGCCTGTTTGGTTTGAATCACCCAGGATACCTTTTGTACAGCTGCTTCTGCCTGTGGTGTCAGTGATCACGGGAATCGAGTCCTTCACTGCCTTTAAGGAGAAGAACAGCGGCATGAGATCTTCTGTGGTGATTCCCAGCAGTGAATGTACCCAACTGATGCTTCCACAGAGCATTTGGGGTTCTGGCAGAGTCTTTGGGATGTCCTTGATGTGCAGTGTTTGGGGTGTGATGGTTCTCTCTGTGCTTTTTAGGCCGAGTTGCTTCCAGTGGGGTGTCTTTGGGACTTTATTTACTGCAATCTCAAAACCTTTCTGCTCTACTGCCGTGATGACATCTTGTACTGCAACATCCAAAATGATTTGAGCTTCTGCACAAACTAATGTATCACCCATGTAATAAAAATAATAATGTTAGTATGTTTTTTCCGCAAGGGTGAGGGAATTTGGTCTCCAAGCCGTTGACAAATAGTTGGGCTCTGCTTCATTCTTTACTGCATTACAGTCCACTGGTACCTCTGTAAAGGTGCTGTCGATTTGGGGACAGAAAAGGCAAACAAGGGGCTTTCATTGGGTGCAAGGAGAATTCAAAAAAGCAGTCATTTAGATCTGTAACAACCATCTGCCAAGCTCGAGGTAACATGGAGGCTGAGGGCAGGCTGGACTGGAGGGCGCCCATGTCCTCAATGACCTCATTGATTTTCCTGAGGTCCTGCAGGAGCCGCCTCTTGTCTTTGCCAGGCTTTTGTATGTCAAACACAGGTGCATTGCAGGGGCTAGTAGATGGTACAACGTGGCCCACAGAGAGCTGCTGCTGCATGAGGGACTTCAGGGCCTTTTACTTTCTGCCTGGGAGGGGCCACTGATCCACCCATATGGGGTCTTTGATCTTCCAGGTTGACTAAAGTGTGGCGTGCTGCTCAGTTGCACCGTCTAGAAATCCTGAGGAGTTGATAGGATCTTTCCGTGGTTTGAGAGGAAGTAAGTTTTCTGGGATGCTGTCGTCACACCAATAGGTTTTCAGATTTTAATATTGGCACCTGGTTTGGCTGCTGGGGACATTGTCACGCTTCTGAGAACACAGGGGTTCAAAAGCAGAGCACGCCCCGGGGGAAGCTCTTTTGGGTTTCTGGTGGGAAAGAGTTCGGATCTCTCCCCTGTCCCAGCTGCTGGCTGGGCCGGAGGAGGATAAAAGCCATGCGGCCGGGAGAGGTAGGCCTGGCGCCGAGTGTGGAGGGGTTAAAGAGAGAGAAGCACCAGGAGGCATCGGACAGACCCCCCCAGGAGACAGAGAGAGAGAGAGCCTGGACTGCCTTGAAATTTAATATCATGTCCTGGCAGAACAGCCCGGCTTGCGGACAAAGGGGGGGTGCAGCGAGAAGGTGTCCAGCCGCTTGTGGGAGTCTCCAGGCAGGCAGAGCCTGAGTTTTTAACCCCTTTTGGTACAATAAAACCTTTACAGAAAAGTAACCTTCCCTAGAAGAGGGATAGAGTGGAAGATTAAGAAGGAAATGGGCAAGTGTGATGAAGGTCTGGGCAAGTGAAAGACGTTGGGAGAGAAGAATCTTAGGTGGGAAGAGATGATGAAGTGGCCTTAGCTGGACTCTTCTTGTTATAGCCCTGGACAGAAACATGTTTCCTGTGACAAAGAGACTGCATCCAGGGGGAGACAATGGCTAAGAGCCAAGAGGGTACATTGTTGGTACCCCTCGGCCCCAGGAGGTGGAATTTGGGGGAGACAGGTGTCCCAAAAGTGAGACTGTGCTCTTTTTGGAACGGGACAAATCATCCTGAAAAGATGACCCTAGAAGCAGCTCTGGTCCATGTGCAGTGGTGAGAGCACTGGAGATGGAAGGAAGAGGTCACGATGGCAGATGTTCTCTGGGCGGTGCCACGAGTGACGTGGGAACACACGAGGTTTCAATGGTGTTTGCTGGGGAAGCCTATGGCACAAGAAGGACTCCACTCCTCTTGATGAACTGAGTATTGATTATCTCAAGGGGGGTGCTGGACCAAGAGTTGGTGATTTGGGGATAGATGTACTGGAGATTTGGTGGGGGGAGGAGGAAAAGTTTTTGGCAGGTCTTCATTTTCCCTGTGTGTTTCTTTTTACTTATAGTTGTAGTTTAGTTAATAAAGTTTTCTTTATTTCTAAGTGGGACCCTCCTTTACTTATTACTGATCACATCTAACAGCAGAAACAAGGGAGAGTGTATTTTCATGGGGGCACTGGCATTGTGCGAGCATCAAACCATGACAGATCTCTAGCCTTCTCCTCCATTGGGACAAGAGGTCCCTTCCCCAAAGTGTTATTGGTGCCCAGGAGACGAATGATTTTACTGTAGCAACTGTGCCCTCAGGACCTTCCCTGTAGATGGTACCTTGACTCCAGAAGCTGGTAGTGGCTCTCCTGATGGTTAAAATTACCCCAGCAGCTGGAACCAGGGGCGATTCTTTAGCCAATCAGAGCGGGAAATTATGATGATGTCAGCTCCTGTATCTAATAGTCCCAAGAGACATCTATTTCTCCCCTTACATAACAAAGCACACTTTAGAATGGGTCTATTTGGGCCTGTAATCTATGCCCACAACACCATTGGATCAGTTGGTGTGGGGATCATGCCCCGTAGGAGGTTGGCTCTGGCTGTAACTGTTCCTTTTGGAATGAAAAGCGGAGGGAGTAAGCATAGACCCTGGACAGTTATCTCCTGCAAAGACGTCAAGGCGAGTACCTCAGGTAGTATAGTGAGTGTCTCCATCCCTTCCCTGGTGTTGGTTAAAATCAAAATGTCTCTGGGATGTTCCTCAGGCCTGTATTTGCCTGTTGGAATATGGTGAACATAAATATCGTGGATGGGAATTGAAAAGGCTCTTACCAGCTGCCTTTGGGTTCCAGGGCAGAGCTGTCTTCTGTCGAGTTTTCTGCAGCGATCGAGCTGTCCCGCTGGATCTGAGAAGGTCACTGTGCTGGTTCTCCACGGTGTTGGGGAGAGTGGGGCGGAACGGCCTCGCGTTTGGTGTCATCGTGCGGGGCCTTTCTGTGTCTGTGTGGGGTTTCCCGCAGGCCAGCGGTTTAGCTGGTGTTGGAAAGCGTGTGGACGAGGGGGCAGTGAGGACAGTGCCTGTGAGAGTTAGAAGGTCCCTGGTGATAGCCTTTATTTTAACAAATCTGTTGAAAATGCCCCATCACTCCACATATAATGCACGGATCTTTTATAGTTTGTTGTTGAAAAACTTGGGAGCCTACTAGCACCTCTACCACACCCTGACTGTTAGCCTTATATAGGCTGGCACCACGGTGTAAGGATGCCCTAATGGTGCATGCCTTGACCATTCGTCCAATGGTAGGTTTTGGGGAAAGTAACGTGAAGGATGAGAGAAGGACAAAAAATGTACAGACATGCAAGGCATTGGTTTGAGTGGCCTGAGTAATTTATGCCTTTTATTAGAGGCCAGGTCCCCTGGTGCACTCAGTTCCTGCATTTACCTCAGACTTCCTTGCTGGGTCAGGAGCTCAGAAGTGCTGAAAGCAGAGGCCTATCATTTGTGTTCCCTATGGGATGGCAGTGGAAGTGCCCTGAGCGCACATTCAGAGACAACGTCATGGCTTCTCATGCCACGACACCAAAACTAAATGTGCAAGGTGGCTTCCTTGAATGACATGTAGTCCTTTGAAATATGTGCAGGAAGTGGTGTGAAACTGCTTTCTAAGCCTGCTCCTTGGGATCATCTGTGAGGGGCTGAGGGCTGGCCTGAGCCCGGTGCTGTGTCCCACAGGCTCACGTGCAGAGCAAGCACTGCCAGAGGCTCTGGAGATCTCACCTGCTCGGCAGGCATCTTTGTCAAGTTGATGTAAACATCAGCTTGTGCTGACTTTCCCCTTGGACCCCTTGGTTTAGTCACTATGGGGAATTTCTTTCCTGAAGCCCATGGGGTTTCCCGCTGGCAGCAGTGCTGGGGATGCTCGGGGAGTGTGGGGCTTTGGGGGCAGCTGCCCGGGCAGGGGCTGAGCTGGGGGCCCTGTTGGGCCCATGGCCCCCAGCAGCAGCAGCAGCAGCAGCAGCAGCAGCAGCAGCAGCAGCAGCAGCAGCACCAGATGCAGGGCCCAAAGGCCCAAAGCAGCACAGGCTGCCCTGTCCTTTCAGCTGTCACCCGAGTGGGGCCCAGGGGCCCGTGGCCGCTGGCAGCAGCAGGAATGCAGGCAGGGTGAGGATGCCCTGGCTTGGCTTTTGTCTCTGGAACAATGCGGGCTCAGGGCAGTGCAGAGCAGGCTGGGAAGCAGAGCCCAGGGCCTTTGGAGGCTGCAAGGCTTAAAGATCAGCCCCTGCAGCAGCCCAGGTGCAAGTGGCCCAGTTTTCAAGGCTGTGGTGGGCTTGAGAGCGTGCAGGTGGATTTTGGATGGCTGTGGCCTGCTGGCAGCTCTGCGCGCAGAAGTGCCTGTGGCTGCAGCAGGAAGGGTGGCTGAAGGTTTGCTGCCTGCTTTGGTGGCATGGCTGCAGGGGCCAGTGCTGTGAGAGCTTCCTGTGTGAGAGTTGGTGAGAGCTGAGCTCTTGGGGACAGCGCTGTGCCCCAGGCCAGGAAGAGCAGCAGTGCCCAGTGCCAGGAGTGGTGTCAGTGGGAGCCCCTGTGCACAGGGACCCCCAGCCCCGGTGTGGCCGTGCCAACACCCCCAGGGACCTCCAGCCCTGGGAACGCGGAACAAGTGGAACCCACAAGTGGAACCCACAGGCAAAGGCTGCCTGTGCCCAAAGGAATGGCCAAGAGAAGTCAGGTTTTAAAAAGAAACAGTATTTATTTGCTGAAGATCGGCAAATCTCAGATTTACAGAACATGTGTCATAACAATTGTTATAACAGCAACAACAACAATGTACAGAACATATTTACAAGGGATCCGATGGGCTAACATTCGTGAAAACGTATTTACAAAAAACTTGGCACGTAGTAAACATATTTACAAGGAACTTCTAAACTTCAAACATATTTACAAAGGCGTGGCTTCTGTGCCATCATGTGTATCAGTCCTGGAAGAAAGGAAGCAGCAGAGCTGGACTCAGCCGGCAGCACTGGGCCCAGCAGGGCTGGCAGCTGGGCCCCAGGGGCTGGGCCGGGGTTAGCAGGGCTGGCGTGGCCCCAGGCAAGGGCAGGGCAGGCCGGGGCTGGTGCTTGTGGCAGCACAATCCAGGCCCCCTGCGGGCACCGTGTTCCTGAGCGGGGCCATCCAGCCCAGCCCCAGCCTGGCGTCAGGGGACCCAGTGTGTGTGTGGGCAGGGCGTGGGAAGCATCTGCCTGTCTTACCTGTGGGGCTGCATCTTCATCCAAGGACCATGGGCTCCTCCTCATCCTTTATGTTAACTTCCATCTCCTCTGTGTTATCCTCCTCATCCACCTCCATCTCTTCGATGTTGTCCTCCTCGTCTACTTCCATGTCCTCAACAGTGGAGGACATGGAAGTAGAGGAGGAGTCCACCTCCATCATCTCTTCCTCATCCAGGCCCAGGTCCACTTCCATGTCCTCCACAGTGTCTCTGTCAGTCTGCAAGGGGCAGCACAATCTCCCAGTGGGCTTCCTGTCCCACACCATCCATTGCCACATGGCTGCAGCCTGCCCAAGCTGGGTGCCCCCTGCCTGGAATGGCACTGTACCCCCATTGGCACAGAAGAGCACATTGTGCTGGGATTGGCGCTCCAGAGCAGGCGGCAGAAAAAGCCCAGGCAGCAGCAGCAGCTCAGCGCTGAGGGTCAGAGTGCTGGGTGAGCAGCAACTGACCCTTGGCAGCCGGTGAAGTGTCTGCTGTGCTCGTTTCCAGGTCCTGGACGTTCCACCTGGAACCCTCTGGGAGCTGTGATGTCACTGAAGTTTCAGGGCTGCTATTCAGTTGGAGATGGGGATGGCAGAATGATCAAATCCTTGAATTGTTTAGCTTGGAAGGGACCCTGAATATCCTCTGGTTCCAAGCTGAGCAAGCTCCCAGCAGAGCAGGTTGCTGCGGCCCCTGTCTCACCTGGCCTTGGACGTTGCTGGGAATGGGGCCTCTCCACAGCCTCTCTGCACTGGTCCCTGTGTCAGGGACAAGCACCCTGAGAGTAAAGAACTTCTTTCCATCATCAAACCTCTTCTATCTCTTGCACTTTGATCCCATTTCTCCTTGTCCCATCACTAAAGTTCCAGACCAAGAGTCCTCTCCCACTTCTCTGTAGTCCCTTCCCTTACTAGAAAGGTACTGAGGTCTCCAATGACTCTTTGTACAATGTTCATAAGCTGAAATCTGCAAGTTGAAGCTTGTAGGCCCTCTGCAGTTATATAGTGGCGCTGGGGTTGTTCCTCAATTGCAACACAAAATTCTGAGGTATCAATTCATCAGATGTTTTTATTGTGGTGGAATCTGAGAATTTGGGTCAGCAGAGCCCTTTATTTTCAGGGGGAGTTGTCTGTGAGCCTGACACAGAATCCAGCACTTTGTCTAATCTTTTCTTGAGTATAGTAGGTTTTTTCATTCCTTTCCTCCTGCCATTAGCCATTGCTAGAATGTCACAGTGAAAATAGAATTGAGGCCGTTTTTCACTCATTACATGTTCTTGTTTGTTTTGTCTTTTCTGCAAGGCTGGGCAAGATTGATCTCGATGCAAATTCATTCACATCTGAGGAGCTTAAAAAGGCCTTGGCTAAAATGAAGGAAAGTGAGAAGGCAGAAAGGAAGGTGAGTTTCCCATTTCTAAAGCAATGCACATTGCAGGGATCTGAAAACACCCTGTTACACTCTGCTGAAACACAATGGTTAAAATGATTGCTTGGAAAACACTGTGCAAACTAATTTTGTGGTGAATATGGACCTGAAATACCTTTATTAACCTATTAGTTATATTGTTCCCTGACTTTTCTGTACGACTCAAAGATTCTGTGAGTGGTCTGGGTTGGATAGGACCTTTAAAGCTGATCCAGTCCCACCCCTGCCATGGGCAGGGACACCTTCCACTATATCAGGTTGCTCCAAGCCCCATTCAAGCTGGCCTTCGACATTTCCAGGGATCCAGGGGCAGCCACAGCTGCTCTGAACAATGTAATTTATCTGTTTCACTGCAGCTCAATTCACAAAAATGTCTGCAGACCCCAAAAGGAACTGGATTGCAGCTGACGGTATTTACAGAGGGTATTTCCTTTTACTCTCCTTGCTTTGGGTTTCCAACCTTGTGCTCTGGATAGCAAAACCCAAGTGGCCATGGTGAAGCAGGGGCTGACGTTTCCTTACACAAGCTCCAAGTTGTCCATTTAGTTACAAAACAACCCACAACCCGAAGTAAATAGGTGGGAAGATGTGTGACTCATCAGGTGCATCAGAGCCTCTTTCCCTTCTCCCCCTCAGCAGTATTTCTTTAACCCTCGCTCCTCCTGCTGTCTTGGTCTTGGCTTACTCAAACAAAAACTGAAAGAGGAGTCAAGGCTCTAAAGTTCTGGTGTCACAGAAAGGCTTTTTCTTCCCTTATGTGGCAGCACGGCATGATTTCATTTGCTGGAGATTATTTCCATAGCAGCATTGCTGATTGATTGCAGGGCTGCTGAAAAGGGCTGCTGGAAATGAGGATCATTGAAATGCAAAAATTAGTGATACTCTATTAGGTGAAAATAAGCCATATTTTAAAACCCCCTGTTAAAATAGCTTTTGTCCCAGCAACTGGGCTAAAAGCAGCTACATCTAATGGACCTAAAGTATTCCATTTGCAGTCACTCCTGCAGAGAGCAAATCCTTCCCTGAAAGCTCAGTATCAGAGGAAACGGAGTTACACCGAGCCTCTCTGTGCTCCGCCAGAGGCAGCTCGGGGAGGGATGGGTTGGGTGTGGTACCTCTGGCAATTTATCATTCCATTGACACAGCTTTCACCTCCATTGCTCACTTGGTTTTCCTCCAGCCCTCTCTGATCCCTCATGGGGAGCAGGACAGTGCAAACCCTCCAGCTGAGGCTCACTCCGCATACAAACACATCTTGGCATTTGCGACAAATGCCTTCCAAAGGGGGCTTTCTGCCTTTCTCCTGTCCTTGGGGCAGCCCAGCTCCAGCATGGCCTCTCTGCTGCTTCTGTCCCCTGCAGCAGCAGGCTCTGTCCCCAGTGCCACCAGTGCTGATGTTCCTGCACCTCTGGGGCTCTTTGAGATCTCTGACAGAGCCTTTCCTCCTCATCACATGTTTTGTGTCAGCTCTCTGCTCAGGGCAGCCCTTGGGGTGCTGTTACTGCGAGGGAGATGAGCTCAGGACAGGCTGTGTGCTGGCCAAGCCCCATGACACAGCACGTCAGCTGCCCCCAGCTTATCACTGCTCCTTCTGCCTCCCTTTCTGACAGCTTCTATCCTCACACCTCTCCCTAGGAGATAGACCCTTCCAGGAATTTGCTCAATGCTTGGAAAGGCAAAAGCATCTTTGTCTGTGTCTGAGAACTCGTTGGAGTCACTGGGCACTTTGGGCTGGATGGGACCTCTGGAGCTCTCCAGCCTCATGTCCAGTTCCAGAGAGGTTCAGCTGTAAGATCAGGGAGGTGCCTCAGGGCTTTTTGCAGCCAGGTTTTGAGAAGATCCACTTGCAGGCAAGCAGAGAACAGCAGTACTGCTGCCTGTGGGGTTGATGTTGAATTGGATGGAAATGGCATGTAGAAATAGTGCACAAATGCTGTAGAGATGTAGAAGTGGTGCACAGAGCTCTACTGTTCACTCATATTGTGGGTATATCACAGCTAACTGGGTTCCTGGGCTTCTCAGAAGGACCCTGCCCCTGCACCTCTGATGTAGAGCAATAAATCCATTGACACAGACAACCAGGTTCCCTTTGTGAATTTTGGGGCTGGCATTCCTTTCTGTGTCTGTCTTGTCTCTCTTCATCTCCTATCTTGTTATCTCACATCTGGTTTTTCCTCCTTTTGTTTCCAAGGCCCGAGAGAAAGAGGTGAGGAAGAAGTTCCGGCCCATAGAGCAACTAAAGGAGGAGTTTGAAAAGCTGAACATGAAGATAGAAACAGATTATGAAATTATGGTTAAATTAATCAGCAAATTCAACAGCTCTGCCTCCATGCTGGATGAGAAAGTCGCGGCGCTTTATGATCTCGAATATTATGTTCACCAGGTAACAAGAATGCCTCAGTAACTACCATGTAAAATCTAGGGGATACGGTGTCATAAACGGGGCTTTATTTTTCTTATCAGTATCAGGTAATACAAATTGCTTAATTACCATAATCCTGGGACAATACCAGACAGCAGAGGACTAGTGCAGGCTTGTTTTATATCCAGGTTGGAATTAATCATCGCTTGTGCCAGGAGCCAGCAGTATCCTGGTGGTTGCCTGATTTGTTGTCTGTCCTCAGGCTGGTTTTCTTACCATCTCTTTTTCCTTTTTTATCTCCTTAATGTTAAAAAATGGGGTTTTAGCTGCCATTTTTGGGTAAGTAGAGTGGTGGTTGCTCAGAAAATAATTATTTTCTCTCTGCTTCCATGGAAAGCTGCCGTGGTTGATGGTAGGTGCCTTTATATCAGTTCACAGAGAACGTCTTTGTACCAGGAAAGGTGACAGCCACCCAAAATCCCCTATTTTGTCTTGGTGTGAGTAAGCAGTGGCAAGCAGAGCCTTGCTTTGCTAATTAGCTCTTTGTGAGGGTGAACATATTTCCTGGCATCTCGCTTCCTCGGGTTTGTGCTCACACTTTTCCCCCCTTGTCGCAGACATTTCTTCACAGAAATCCTTTCTTTCAGATTTCTGCGTCTTCTGGAGGCCAGAGGCCTCAGAAGAGAATGTAAACAATTATTATCAGATGCTGTGGAATGCAACAGGGGTTTCTTGATTGGCTCATGCTTCTTGTTTATAATTAAGGGCCAAACACAAAGTGCGAGCCGGGGACTGAGTCCTTGGGCACAACTTTGTTATAGATTTCTTTTCTAGCTATTCTTAGCCTAGCCTAGCAGCTCTGCAAACCTCTCTCTTTATTCCTATTAGTATAGTCATAATGTATTATATATAATATATCAATAAATTCAGCCTTCTGATCAAGAAACAAGATTCACCGTCTCTCTCTCACCAGCAGTGACCCACTCACGCACAGTAATATCTGGTGACCCCTCGTGTCAGAGCAGAAATTAATTTGATAAGACCAGAGGAGCAAAATTGCTGCACTGGGTAAAAATCCTGTATGTGTAGCATTTGATGGTTGCTTTGAAGCAACCACAGAAGTGGATTCAGGCCAGGAGCTGAAGAACTGAAGATCCTGATTTGGACAGAGTTCACAGCCAAGGCTGCCAACAAAGAGAACCTTCTTCTGGAAAACCTTCAGGAAAGATGATAGAAAAGAGCAGCAGACCTGTGGAGCTGACCAGAGCAAGCTGGACTCTTTCTGAAGGTACTGTTCATTTTTCTATCCCTGATGAACCAGCCCGTCGTAGGTTGTGGCTTTTCATATGGCAGACACATGCCTTGCCAGAAGAGATTCAATTTACTCCTTCAGAGGGGAATCTCATTGCCCTCTGGCAACATTGGTGTAGAGAAGATGGGTTTTTTCTGTCAAAAACAGATCTCTATGAGTTCTTTAGATGGGCAAAGCTTTTTGGGTTTTTTACTGATGTCCTGTACGCTTTGGATGTTTTTGTCTGGGAGTGCATGGACTCCATTTTCCAGTTCGTCTGGAGCCCGGGACGTGTCCTTCCTTCTATCTACCCAGCATTTATAAAGCTTTTCCCAGTTCTGAAACGCAGAGCAGCTATCTTTCAATGGATTTCTAACTGTTATGGACAGACCCCGTTTCCACCGTCCCTGGGAGAAGACCCAGTGGGGGAGGACATTCTGCTTCCCAGCCCCCACTGCTTTGTGGCGGGGGGGGCTGAAACTTCGCCGTACGAAGAAGTTTTTTTTACTCTTTCTCCGGAGCCTGCGCAGAGGCAACTTTCTCCTTCTCCCCTTTCTCTCTCTTCGGGGGGGATGGGAGGAGGCGGCGCCGCTCAAGCCACAGCTGGCCTCTCAGACTCCGCCTCCTTCACACATGGGGGTGGCACCGGTCTCTGAGGCTTCCTCCATGCCCCTGCCAGAGCCATCACTCCAGGCGATCCCGTCTCCGACTCTCCAGGCGGTCCCACCTATGGCTTCACCAGCCTCCCCACCCCTGTCAGAGCCTGCATCTGACACTGCAGAAGAGACAGCACTTCTGGTCCCTGAGCTGTTGCTAGGCAACAAGGATGCGTCTCCAGCTTCTGGCTCAGGGGAGGAGGAGGCCCCTTCGGCCCCTCCGCTGCCTCCATCGGACTCCTCATCGCCTCAAGCCGAGACAGTCCCTGTTCAGGACGGTGTTGGAAACGGCGCTGAACCCGCGGGACCCTTGGGGCAGCCCGCGGCGGATCCCACGCTCAGCGTGATTCCCTCCCCAGTTCCGGCTTCCCCCTCGCCGCTCGGACTGGCCGCTCCAGCGGCTCTGCCGTTGTCGGAGGCTCTGCCCTCTGGGTCGGCGTCAGAAACTGCCATGGCACCGGCGGCTTGTTCGAACTCGGATCATCCCGGACTGGCTACTCTAGCAGCTGCCCCAGCAGGGGGTCTCTCCTTCTGTGGAGCGGGGGCTGCCTGCCAGCTGACTCTGGGGGCAGCCTGCCTGTCTGCGTTCAAGATCAGCATTCTCGGCGGGTTGGGGCGTGTTTGGTCGGTTGCTGTCCCATGGGGGCTGCCATCTCTGCTGCCCCTCTTGTGCCCTAGTGGCGAGGGGCAGGTGGGTTCTGCCGAAAGTTCTGCCTTTGGTCCCCAGCCCGGTGGGGGTGGTGCCGTGAGGCAGATGGGAGACACACCTGATGCATTTGCATTGCAGAGGCAGGGGGCACAGCGGGAAGCAATCATGGCTTGCTTGCTGTGGGGAACAAACATTCCTAGATCCAAGATGAGGATTTTTGGGGCTGCTTCTATTTCCCTGCTGCTGGCATGCCTCAGTGGTTTTGGGGAAAGGAAGCATGTCACTACTCGGTTTGGCCTGGGTCGTTGGGCTCAGATAGTTCCTGGGCTGGGCCCACTGCATGGCCTCCTTATGTTTTTGGGGATTCTGGTTTGTCCTACCAGCCCTGGTCCCCCTTTGTGAGCCAGTTTTGGGGTTTCTGGTCCAGCATGGGCCAGGGCCCCCAGGGCCTTTCCTTCTCTGGCACTGCTCTGCTTGGCTGCTGCTCTTTTGCTTTTCGATCAAAAAAAAAAAATTAAAAAAAATAAATTTAAAATTAAATAAAAAAGATTGAAAATAGCGGGCAGCAGCTCTGAAGCACTGAAGCATTGAAGGGCCAGAAAAGGACATTCCAAGATTGTTCAAATTGTTTGAAATTGTTTTAAATTGTCTTATGACTGTCTGTGGAGAGCATTATTAATAATTGGTTAGCTGAGAAAGGCCACACTGATATAATGCCACTGGTTAAACTGAAGGAGAAAAGTCAGCAGTCAGCAAGCTAAAAGGAAGAGTCAGAAGCGACCTTGCTGCAACATGAGGATAGGGAGTTGAGATTAGTCCTGAATACATCCTAAGAATATGTAGAAAGTATCAAAAGTAGAACCATAGGAATGTAGAAGTAGGCGTAGGTGCTGATATGCAAGCTGACCAATCCTGAGCTCAACTTTTGCAATATGTATGAAGCTCATTATTAACTGTATTTAACCCGCCGTACTGATCAATAAAATCGAGCCTGTGATGATCAAACTGATGTCCTGGTTCCCTTCCGTCGACACATGGTGGAGAATGCGGGCATAACCGAATCTCTGCCCTTTTTCTCGGATTAAAAGAAAAAGGGATTACGCCACGGTCCGGAAGTTGGGTTTGGGTCCCAGCAGCCGGGACGGTGCCGGAATTTGAAGCACCCTTAAGGTTCACAACTGTGACTTAAGCCAATACGTGTCGCAGGAGCCTGGAGAGCTGCAACAGCGCGCGCTGATTAATAGGTATGGATAGGCAAGCGGCATATGATTTATTTACCGCCTATTTAGAGCGGCGTGGGATAAAAAGGATAGATTTAAAAAAGGAGTTACCAGGGTTATTAGCTTATGGCCATGCTAAGGGTATCTTTTCTAATCCTCATACAGTTCATGAGTTATCAGAGTGGAGAAAGTTTGGGGAAATATTGTGGGATACAGTACTAGATGATGATAAGTCAGCAAAGAAATTCGGGAAGTTATGGCAGGTGGTGTATAACACGTTACTTCAGCAGGTCTCTGAGAGAAAGGCAGCAGGAAGGGCAACAGAAGCTCATAAGAGGAATATAGGGTATGGTCGTGAAGATGATCCCCTGGCACCCTCTGTAACTAAGGTACTTATGCCTAAGAGTCCCCAGCAAAGTGGTGTGGAGGATTTCTCTATAGGCGCAGTGGAACCATCTGCACCTTTCCTGTCAGAGGGGGAGGGCGAGTCGGATGGTGGAGGTAGGAGCAAGCCAGCTTTGCCTCCGCCACCAGCTTCAGGCGGGTCGGATGGTGGGGGGAGGGGCAAGCCAGCTTCGCCTCCGCCGCCAGCCTTGCCTCCGCCGCTACCCCTCCGTGAGCCGGCTCAGGTTACAGCCTCGGTGGGGGGGTCACCTTCCCCGCCCGAGCCGGCTCCAGCGGGGGGGCTGGTTCCCCCCCGCAGGCTGGCTCCGTGTGAGTCGGCTCCGGTTTCACTGTCAGCTCCAGCGGGGGAGGGGGGGCTCCCGCTTCCCCCGCACGAGCCAGCCTCTGCTTCACTGCCCCCCCCGCGCGAAAACTCGGTGTCTGCACCGAAGCGCCAGCAGCATAGCACCCTTAAAGAGCCAGATCCCATCCCAGGGGCACACTGTGATCCATGGGGGGAGATGGCTAAACAGAGGAGGGAAGCTTGGGCTGCTTTGGCGAAAGAAGTAATGCAAATGGGGGATGGTGAGGCGGTGGAAATAGCTTCTAGTCTTGCATGTCCAGTTACATACACACCACAGTATGATGCACAGGGGAACCATACGCATAATATAGCAGAATATACTCCCTTAGATTGGAAGTTGTTAACTCAGCTACGTTCTACAGTTAGTCAGTTTGGAGTAAAAAGTGAACCTGTTAAGCAAATGTTAGATTATCCTTTTAATACTCAGGTTTTATGTCCTAATGATTTAAGAGGAATAGTTCGGTTGATATTCACTCAGCATCAGCAGTTATTGTTTAATGCACATGACCCATTACATGGAGTAACAGTAAAGGAGCTGATGGGCTTAGAGGCATTCTTACGTACAGAGGCACAGATGATATTGGGAGCTGATAAACTTAGAGAGTCTATGTGGTTAGTGCGTGCTGCAATAGATATGGTTAAAGAGCCAGGAGGGTTACCGGCTTATATGGGTATTAAGCAAGGAAGAGAAGAATCATTTGGAAATTTTATCGATAGAACAGCTACTGCTATAGATCGGGCTGGTGTTGCAGGGCACTATTGAAGCAGGTGTGCCTTGCAAAATAGCAATCCAGCAACCCAAAGAGTGTTAGCTACTTTAGGGGCAAATTAGACTATTGAGGAAGCATTAGAGCGAATGGCATTAATGCCAACAGCTTCACAGGCATTTATAGCAGAAGCCTTAAAGGAATTAGGATTAGGATTGCAAAAGCATAGTCTACTCAAAATCAGGTGTTAGCTGCTCTTGCTCCTCTCCAAAGCGGCTCACTGGCAGTCACGTAAAGAGGCTGGAGACCATTCATCAAGTGTTACCGATGCGGCAATGAGGGACAGACACAAGTTACTGCCGTGACATCGGAGACACCAGCAGCTGCCGTGACATCGCTGCTACCTCCTGTCTGCAACCTGCAACAACACGGAGCTTCGGCTTGGACTTATCAGCAGCAGTAGACGTCACACTAATGACGAACCGGCCTGAGAGGATACCCACTGGAATAAAGGGTCCTCTTATACTAAATGGACAAACATGTGGAGCATTATTGCTGGGACGTTCCTCTATAACTATGTTGGGATTATTTGTTTTGCCTGGTGTTATCGATGCGGACTTTACAGGGGAAATACAAATTATGGCTTACACCCTTTATCCTCTGATTAAAATTACAAAAGGACAACGCATTGCTCAATTGGTACCACTGTCACAAATGACATCAGGAATACAATCATTTACTGGGCAAGCACGGGATGAAAAAGGTTTTGGCTCTACTGGTGTTACACTTTTAACTGTGGATTTACAAAATAGACCAAAACAAAAGGTTGAAATTACCTATGGGCATCAAAGCATAACCCTTTATGGATTATTGGATACAGGAGCAGATACTAGCATCATTTCTCCAGAAGCCTGGCCACAACATTGGCCTCTATTTCCTTCATCAAACATGCTGACAGGAGTGGGAGGATTTACATTGGCAAGCAGGTCGCCGTCTTTGTCTGTGTGCATTGAGAATCAACAAATATCTGCTGTGTTTTCAATTGTTCAATTGCCTCCTACAGTTTCCTGCTTAATTGGAAGGGACATTTTAACACAATTGGGAGTGGTGTTAACTAATCAGCACCCTTTGGGGTAATTGCCATTGCTTGGACTTTCCCCATTCCACTCACCTGGAAAACGGATACACCGGTGATGGTTAAGCAATGGCCATTAAAAGGGGAGAGTCTTATGCATGCCCATGAATTGGTACAGGAACAATATACAAAGGGACACCTGCGACTATCCACAAGCCCTTGGAATACACCTATTTTTGTAATCAAAAAGAAATCAGGGAAATATCGTTTGATACATGATTTGAGGGCTGTAAATGACCAAATGGAACCAATGGGGGCCTTACAGCCTGGTTTTCCAAATCCAGCTATGATTCCAGAACACTGGCCACTTTTAATTATTGACCTAAAGGATTGTTTTTTTCACTATTGGCCTGCATCCTGATGACATGAAGAGATTTGCAACTCTCCCACTTTATGTCAGCTTTATGTTGATGCAGCATTACAGCCACTACGTCGTAAATGGCCAGCAACTATAATATATCATTACATGGACGATATTTTGTTTGCACAGCAACAGCCATTCTCCTCTTTACAGATTAACACCATTAAAAATACTCTTGCTGCATATTCACTTGTTATTGCTGCAGAGAAAATTCAGACTACAAAGCCCTGGAAATATTTGGGATGGACTTTGACGGATCAAATAGTGATACCACAAAAACTGGAATTACAATTGGACATTAAAACTCTACATGATGCACAGAAGTTGCTGGGAGACTTACAGTGGCTGAAGCCTATTGTGGGAATACCAAATCACTTATTGGAAGCCCTACGGCCTTTGTTAAAAGGTGTGGACCCTACTACTCCTGTACACCTGACAAAGGAGCATCATCTTGCCTTGCAGCAAATTAGTAACTGTGTACAGCAAGGGTATGTGTCTCGTCGACAACTCGACCACCCCATTGACCTTACTATCTGGAATAGCCCTTGCCACTTGCTTGGTGCTCTCTCTCAGTTGCAAAAAGAAAACGGGGGAGATACGGGTGTTGGAATGGTTATCACCACCACTACAGCATAAGAAAACAATATCTTCAAAAATTGAACAATTGGCTGCATTAATCAAAAAGGGGCGTCTCAGAATTCTTGAAGTGGATGGTAGAGAACCTGCTACTATTAGATTGCCTATGGAAAAAGAAACCTTGGACTGGTACTTGATAAATTCAAAGAATTTACAAGAAGCATTATTGATGTCACCTGCTAAAGTAGAGACTAGTAAATTAGTGCCTAGAGTTTTGCAATGGATGACAGAATGGAACTGGATTACTCGACCTTTGAGAGAAGAAAACCCCATAGAAGGAGCTATTACAGTTTTTACAGATGCAGGAAAGAAATCAAGGCGTGCTGCTGTTACCTGGCAAGAAAAAGGACAATGGAAGCATCAACTCCTCACAGCAGACCCTGCAGATAGCTTACAAACTTTGGAATTGTTAGCAGTAGTATGGGCGGTGTCCAACTTACAGGAGCCTTTAAATGTGGTCACAGACTCTATGTATGTTGCAGGAGTAGTCAAACGAATAGAGGAAGCAGCAATTAAGGAAGTGAATAATAAACGATTGTATGAGTTACTGATACAGTTAAGGAAAGCTTTACGGGAAAGAGCAAATGGTACCCTTAAGCAGTATATTGAGAAACATCAAGATTTGACAGATCCACAAGCATGTTTGGCTAAGGTTTTGTATGTGATTAATCATTTATGCATTTTTGGGGAAGATGATACCCCCCCTGCAATGAAACATCATCCAAGGTCAGGTCAGGAAAATACTAAGGAAACAGAGGTCTGGGTTAAGTATAAGAACCCAAGTACAGGATTATGGGAAAAACCTGCAAAGGTATTATATTGGGGTCGGGGGTATCTTTGTGTTTCCTCACCTACAGGGCCTTTGTGGGTGCCTGCTAAGTGGACTAAACCTGTTTTTGATGCAGCCTCTGGTGGATCGCCTTACGGAGGAGGACAGGGAGCGACTGGGGAAGAAACTGCTTCTAGTCCTACAACCACTACTGTTACAATTGAAGGAGTACTCGGAAGCGGTGGACAGAGCACTGACACGTCACTACCGGACGGCCCAGGAGTTGATTGGTTTCATTGACTCATTATCAACTTTTCACTTAACAGATCCAGTGAAACTACATTGCCTTGACTGTCACAATCCACATTGTGCTGCCTGGATAGCTCTACGTTGTGGGGGTTGTAAAAGAACTTTTTGGATAGAACAATCATTATTACGGGATTTGTGGTGTCATACTTGTGAACACGAGCATACGTGGGGAAAAAGCTGGCAAGATGAATTAAGGAGACAAACGGGGCAGAATGCATATATAGCTTTAAATCTTTATGAGTCTCCTGAACAGAAGGTTCTTGCTTATTATCGATGGGAAATACAATGTATTGTAAATAGAATTAAGGTTCAAAGTAAATCACGTATAGTTTCTATAAGGTGTAGGAAATTAGTGCCTTTAACACAGCATTCAGTTGTAGGACCCTTCCAAGGGGATCCTGATAGAGCATTAGATTGCTGCATTGATAAGTTGAAAAAATTAAGTTTGAAAGTGGCAGGACCAGTGAAATTAGGAGCAGCAAGATTGAAGACAGATAAGAAAAAGAAGGCAAAAATGGGAACGGTCTCATTTGAATAGGGGTACCAGTGATTGCTAATTAATTTTCTATGATTAGAACAATTTTACTGTTGTGGGACCCTCGGGAGGATATAGTTGTTGAGGAGGATAACGAACAAGAACTACGATTACGAAATAAGATACACCTTGTGTTAAAGAAAGACCTTGAGCTGTTAGCCTCATATAGTAAAAAGGCTGAAGAGGCTTTGCGATCACCACCATTGAATTGGTTGCATTGGGTTGAAGATACACAATTTTATACTGGTCCTTACTTACATTCGCTTCCTTGTTATGTTTGCAAAAAGGATAAAGATAAATGCTATGCATGGGTAGCTTTGCATTGTGCAGATTGTAATCAGGTTTATTGGTATTCACAGAAGTCATTGGGATATTTATGGTGTACATCTTGTTTTGGAAAGTGGATTCGAAATCATATCTGGGTTAGAGCTCTTGAACATAGTACTGGCCTGCCAGGACGGACAGGATTACAGCTCTTTGAGAGTGCAGAACAAGTGGTTATAGCATATCTTAGGTGGAAGTTGCAGGAAAACCTTAGAATATTTGAAATTACTAGAGCCTCACGTATCATAGCAGCTCGCTGTAAAGCTGATTTGCCTTCAAACTTACCTCGTGCTATACTTGTGAGCAAGGATGCTGATTTAGAATTAGATCAGTATATTCAAGAATTGACTCAGCCTTACAATAGACAATCTAGCAAACCAGGGAAAAGACAGCGAAGAAAGAAAAAACAACGTAAGCAGAAGGAAGAAAAGGAGAAGCAAAGTAAGCAGAAAGAAAAATGAGGTTTGTTTTTGTAATACTGCTCAATGCTGTAGCAAGTGAAGCAGTAGGAGTAACACACTTTAGTCAACCAAGGGAAAATTTATGGGTAACACTTGCTAATCAAACTAACCAATCATCACTTTGTCTTAGCCTTGGAGGAGTCACTAACCCATTTCGAACATGCCTGGTGGGACTTCCGGTGTGGTCTCCTGGAGAATTTTGCAGTTTGATAAACAATCAAACCTTATGTATGTCTAACATGTCAAACATCACATTGCCGGTGCAACAAGGGTGTACTGCAGGTCAGAGTGATGGCTATCGTCAATGCTTACTAATCCAATCACTTAACACCTCTTTGCACTCTCCTCCTGAGGAATTGGATCTTTTTGGAAGTACAAATGCCAGCATATCTAACACTACAGCTGGTGGATGGTTTAGCTTCAAACTTTCGGGTGCTCAGAATTTAAACCAACCTAAAGAAACATGGGCCACCCTAGATTCATCCCTGAATGTGAGTGAATTCTCTCCACAGCATTACAGTCAATGTAACGGCACAAATATCACAGCACCAATGAAATTACCCACAGGAATATTTTTGATTTGTGGAGACAGGGCATGGAATGGTATACCAGCTAAACCACAGGGTGGACCCTGTTTTTTGGGAAAATTGTCACTGTTTCATCCTAATGTGTCCTTGCTAATGCAGCTGAGTCAAAATTCAAACAGGAGAAAACGTAGCATACATGACTTAGACTGCAGCAAGATAGGAGATCCACGATTTTGGGGCACGTTCAAACAGGTGGTGGTTTCAACTATCTTACCAGGAGGATCTGCCAATAAAGCCATGAATTTAGCAAAACAATTAGGATGCTGGGCAAAGAATGAGCTGAACAAGACATCACAAATTCTAGACATGCTAACTGCAGATGTGCAAAGTGTTAACCATGCTGTTTTGCAAAATAGAGCTGCTGTAGAATTTTTGCTCTTAGCACAAGGGCATGGATGTGAAGAGTTTGAGGGAATGTGTTGCATGAATCTGTCTGATCATTCGGTGTCCATTCACACTAAGATAAAAGAATTACAACAGGGACTTCACAAACTTAAGGAAGAAGACGGTTTAGGAATTGACGAATGGCTTAAAGGCCTGGGACTCGGACCGTGGCTGAGGAACCTTGTGATCTATGCTATAGGACTGCTGGGTGTAATCTTACTGTTTTTGCTTATTTTGCCTTGTATCTTTAACTGTATCCAAAACATGGTCAGCCGTACAATAGCAAAAACATGGCAAACTAATCTCCTTGCACAAGAAGAAAACAGGGGAAATGTGGAGAGCATTATTAATAATTGGTTAGCTGAGAAAGGCCACACTGATATAATGCCACTAGTTAAACTGAAGGAGAAAAGTCAGCAGTCAGCAAGCTGAAAGGAAGAGTCAGCAGCGACCTTGCTGCAACATGAGGATAGGGAGTTGAGATTAGTCCTGAATACATCCTAAGAATATGTAGAAAGTATCAAAAGTAGAACCATAGGAATGTAGAAGTAGGCGTAGGTGCTGATATGCAAGCTGACCAATCCTGAGCTCAACTTTTGCAATATGTATGAAGTTCATTATTAACTGTATTTAACCCGCCGTACTGATCAATAAAATCGAGCCTGTGATGATCAAACTGATGTTCTGGTTCCCTTCCGTCGACAGTTCTGCCTTTGGTCCCCAGCCCGGTGGGGGTGGTGCCGTGAGGCAGATGGGAGACACACCTGATGCATTTGCATTGCAGAGGCAGGGGGCACAGCGGGAAGCAATCATGGCTTGCTTGCTGTGGGGAACAAACATTCCTAGATCCAAGATGAGGATTTTTGGGGCTGCTTCTATTTCCCTGCTGCTGGCATGCCTCAGTGGTTTTGGGGAAAGGAAGCATGTCACTACTCGGTTTGGCCTGGGTCGTTGGGCTCAGATAGTTCCTGGGCTGGGCCCACTGCATGGCCTCCTTATGTTTTTGGGGATTCTGGTTTGTCCTACCAGCCCTGGTCCCCCTTTGTGAGCCAGTTTTGGGGTTTCTGGTCCAGCATGGGCCAGGGCCCCCAGGGCCTTTCCTTCTCTGGCACTGCTCTGCTTGGCTGCTGCTCTTTTGCTTTTCGATCAAAAAAAAAAAATTAAAAAAAATAAATTTAAAATTAAATAAAAAAGATTGAAAATAGCGGGCAGCAGCTCTGAAGCACTGAAGCATTGAAGGGCCAGAAAAGGACATTCCAAGATTGTTCAAATTGTTTGAAATTGTTTTAAATTGTCTTATGACTGTCAATGGTTTTTTGATAACTATTGATGGAACTCTTTTGCAGAAGTTTGTTTTCAGGACCAAAAAGGACTCTCAGATATTCCAAAGGAAACAACTTCAGCACTTGGACTGTTCCTGAAACTCAGCTGCATGGACTTGAATTCTCTTTGCATTGTTTCTTGCAATTTTCTTAGATTGTAGGATTGTTTTAGTGATTTGTGAGTATTCTATATTTTACAGGTGAAGAAATATCCTGTTCATTCCACATCAGCATTTTTCTTTTAATTTATACAATTTAGAAAGGTGAGATGTCACAGATATTTCTTCACAGAAATCCTTTCTTTCAGATTTCTGCGTCTTCTGGAGGGCAAAGGCCTCAGAAGACAAGGTAAACAATTATTATCAGCTGCTGTGGAGTGTAACAGGGGCACCTTGATTGGCTCATGCTTCTTGTTTATAATTAAGTGCCAATCACAAAGTGCAAGGCCGGGGACTGAGTCCTTGGGCCACAACTTTGTTATAGATTTTTTTCTATCGATTCCTAGCCTAGCCTAGCAGCTCTGCAAACCTCTCTCTTTATTCTTTTCAGTATAGTAATAATGTATTATATATGATATCTCAATAAATCAGCCTTCTGATCAAGAAACAAAATTCACCATCTCTCTCTCACCAGCAGCGACCCACTCAGGCGCAGTAATACACCCCACCATTTTCCCCACCCAAGGCTGGCACTCAGAGCAGCCTTGTGCAAATCTGAGCTCCCTCCAGCCCACACTGGACCTAGCCAACAGACCACAGTTGAACAGGATATAACTTAATAAAAATTACACCATTAAAATAACAATCACACAATTACAAACTCTTCGCTGAGCTATGTGCAATGTCCCAGCTGTGTCTGATGAGTCCACTGTTCACAACTGATTTGCATACTAAAATTAATTTTTGACTAATGTGGTTCTGTGATAGATATAAACACAATTAAGTTCTTGTATCAGGACTCTTGTCCTGGACTGAGGACAGAACAGCTCAAACAATTCCTGATTTGCAAATCTATCAGTGGTGGATGGAGAAGCGGGTCAGGCTGCTCTTGGTGTTGAAGAAATGCTGAAAGCAGCCTGACTCATTTCATCTGCTCATGCCCTGGCTGATCTCCCCTCTTTCCCCTTCCACCCATTGGCTTTTGTCTCCCCCCAGTCCCCGGTGAAGAGCCTGGCTCTGTGTTCTCCATCCCCTCCTTGCTCGCACTGCCAGGCTGGGATGAGGAGCCCCTCAGCCTTCCCTGCTCCAGGCTGGACAAGCCCAGCTCCCTCAGCCTCTGTTCAAAGCGCAAGGGCTCCAGCCCCACCTTGGAGGCCCTTCCCAGACCCTGCTCCAGCTGCCAGACTTCTTTCCTTCCCTGGGGAACCCAACCCCAGGTCACAGTGATCTGGATAATCCCCGTCCTTGATGTCCTGGTCACACAGCCCTGGCCCCTTGTCCCCGTGTCAGGCTCTGGGGTGGATCCTGTGGGACATCCTTTGGTGGAGGCTGTGGCTCTAGGTGGCCCAGGGGGATCCTGGGGGACAGGGACCCTGCTGGGCATGAACAGCATTGGACTTGTTGGGAAAAACTGTGAGGGGGAGCTGGGGGAGAGTGACCAACCCAGTGGCCTGACACAGCCTGCTGGGATGTCACAGCCCATTCTCCAATGTCACACAACTGGTCTCTGATGTCACACCAGAGTCTATGATGCCATAGTCTGCACTGTGATGTCAGACCTCTGCCCTGTGATGTCACAGCTGGATCTCTGATGTCACAGAGGCAGACTATGATGCCATGGCTGCTTGATGACCTCACATAACCCACTCTGTGATGTCATAGCCCACTCTGTGACCAATTGGTACCAGATGATAAATTGCCTACACCAGGTGAGCTCACACCTGGAGCTTGTTCTCCACAACCCCAGGCCTGTGGAAACCACACAGTGTCCATTGTGTGAGAAGGGGAACTGGAAGTTCAGCAGCCTCAGTGTCCTGCCAGCTCAGCCAGGCCCACAGGAACATTGGGGTCCATGACCACCAGGGACCACCAGGGAGACCCCCAGGACAGGAGAATGCCCGGGTAAAGGGGAGGGGAAATATATTAATTATTTTGGGGAAATGATTATTATATGTATTTTTAGTCCAGGACAATCAATGAATATGTATGAAAAATACAGAATATAAACAGAAACTTTCCTGTACTCAGCATGCACAGCTTTGGGAGGAGCTCTTCCCCGTGCATCCAGCTGAATAAAGAATGCTGCTTCTTTATGCTACATTGGGGTTAAGGAATTTTCTGTTTTATTAAATTTTTGGTAACACTCCCACTGCCAAAAAAAAGCTCTGTCTGCTGCTATTCACAAACAGAGAAGGGCTGGTGGCAGATGTGGGGCTCAGAGGCTGCCTGGGGCACAGTGACCATGAAATAATGAAGTGTTCAATGTTCTGTGAAAGAGGGAGGGGCAGCAGCAAAACTTCTGCACTGGAAATAGGAAGGGCAGACTTTGGCCTGTTTAGGCTGCAGATTTGGGGAATACCTAATCAGGTACTGATTGCTTTAAGGGAAACAGCCCGTAAAAGCAAAGGGGTCCTGGAAGGATGGACACATTTCAAGAAAGTAATCATAGGGGGAAAAAGCAGCCTGTCCCAGTGAGGCAAAAGATGAGCTAGTGAGGAAAATGACTGGCCTGGCTGCCCATGGAGCTTTTCTGGAGACTCGGGGGTGGAAAAAGGACCAGCAACTCAGGAAGTCTTTAAGGATGTTGCTGGGTCATACAGAAAGAAAAGCTGAGAGTTGAAAATTCTATTAAAACTTAACCTGGAGGGTTCTGCAAAAAGAATAAGAATGTTTTTATAAAAAAATAACAGCAAAAAGGAGGAGTAGAAGAACCTCTACTCTTTATTGGTTGCAGTAGAGAATATAGTAACAAAAGATAAGGAAAAGGCTGAGCTACTTTACCCCTAGTTTGTTTCAATTTTCAATATTAGGAAAGGATATTCTCAGGAGAAGTGTTCTCCTGAGCTGGTAGATGGGCACAGGGAGCAGAACAGCCCCTGGAATCCAGGAGGAAGCAGTGGGTGACCTGCTGAGCTACTCAGATGCTCACAGGTGAATGGGATCAGACAGGATCCATCCTAGGGCAATGAGGGAGCTGTAGATGAGCTCCCCAGGCTGCGCTCCATCATTTACCATCAGTGCTGGCTCAGCAGGGAGCTCCCAGAGGACTGGAGGTGCCAGTGTGAGCCCATCCCCAAGAAGGGCTGGAAGGAGGAGCTGGAAAACTCCAGGCCTGGCAGCCTGACCTGGGTGCCCAGCAAGGTTATGGAACAGATCACCTTGAGTGCCATCACAGGGCACCCACAGGATGGCACTCACAGGGCACTCCCAGCTGATGGGAACAAACTTTCTGCCTGACTGCAGAGGTTAGGACAAACCTGGGTGGTTTCCCTGCCATGCCCCAGCCCTTACTGGCCCCAGGGCTGATGGCATTTGTGCTCCCTCAGGTTCATGTCCCCACAGCAACAGCATGGGGGTGCTCCCCCTGCTCTGTGCAATGCAAACAGGGGCTGCTGAGCCAGTGCTGCCGTGTCTCTGCCTGCAAGGATGGGGCACCTGTGTGAGCTGGGGGAGAGGCCAGGGCTGCAGAGGGGGGATGTTGTTGGCAGCTCCATGAGGACGCTCTGGAACGCTGCCCTGGGCTGTGCAGCGCACTGGGGATGGATCAGCCCCTGCTCTGCTGCTCCTTCCCATCTCCCCCAGGGCCCTTGCCTGTTGTTGCCCTCAGCTCCATGGCAACCCTGGGACAAAGTGGTTCCAGGGCTGTTCCAGGTACAATTGCGGTGACACTCGTTTGTGCGACCAGGTGCCATGGCAATGGCCACAGGGACCCGTTCCTTGGTTTGGTGCCATGGCAACCAATGCCCGGACCTGTTGTGATGGTTGGTGGCCATGGAAAGCTGCCCTGGGCCCTTGCTCAGCGCTGGTGTCAGTGCCCAGAGCCAGAGGGGATCCCTTGCTGGGGGCTGTGCCATGGCCACCTGCCTGTGCCGTGCTGGCCGCTCAGGCACCAGGAACCAGCAGGCACCGGCACTGCCAGGGCCAAAGGCCAGGTCAGCCTGACAGAAAGGGGCAGGGCTGGGCACTGTTTCCATGGCAACCGGCACTGGGAGGGACACCTGGGTCACCTGGCCTGGCAGTTGCCATGGAAACCCCTGGCAGGGACTGAGGGCACAGCCCCTGGCACTGAGACACTGCTGGGCCGGGTGCTGAGCACAGGGCTGAGCACGCAGAGATGGTTTTGTTCTTGCTGAGCTGCAGCACAGCCAAGGCCTGTCCTGCCCCTCGTCAGCCACGCTGGGGAGGGGCTGGGGCTGTGGGGGAGCTGGGCAGGGGACACAGCCAGGACAGGGGACACCAACTGACCCCGGGCATAGCCCAGACCAGAGCACATCATGCTCAGGGTGTGAAGGGGGAAAACAAGGAGGAAGGGGGGAATTTTGGAGTGAGGGCTTTTGCCTTCCCAGGGAACACTTAGGCAAGAGGGGGCCTTGTGTCCCCAGTGGGCAGGGTCACTACCAAAGAGACAGACACCAACTGAAGGAATTGTAATTTATATCATGCACAGCTGCAAAGAATTACAAAAGGATAAGCTCAGCAATCCATCATAACTCATCATTACATTTTGATGACCAATCCCTTGGTGAAACACCAGAGGTGTTTGTGGCAGACAAAGATTCTGGCTGACTATCAAGGTACACCTTACAGACATCAGTAGTACTTTAGTGACACCGTTCCTCATTCTTTTTTCTCAATCTCATTTGAGTTAGGAACAAGAATTCTGTTGTCCATGGAGCTGGCACCTTTTTAATTCCAGAATAATGCCTCCAGGCTCTTTGCTGTTCAGCTTTACCATGCTGTCTGTGGCTGACAAGGCTTGGGGGGCCCTTTCCCCTCTGGCTGGAAGGGGTCGGGTCCCAATCCCTGAGGGGCACCCAGGCTCCTGGATGGAATTCCTGTGCAAGTCCCTCAGTGTCACAGCAGCCTTCACATGGAGCCCCATGGATCAGAGCATTTTCCACAGGGGCCTTTGGGGCAAACAGGGAGATTTGGTCTGGCAGGATGTGTAAAACAATCTCCTGTCAAATCTCCTTGTTCTCACACAGAATCCCTGGCTGCAGGGACACATTCCCATTGTTCCTGCCCAGGTTTCAGGACTCAGAGTTGTCTTTCTTAGGAGCTGTTCCTTCAGCTGCCTCGGGAGGGCCATTTGGCCTCTGGACCCACACTCTGGCTCCATTATTAGGGCTGCTGGATCCAAACCCTTTATCTCCACAAATGGTGGTGACTGGAGGTGGATCTCCCTTTTTCAAAATCGTTCTTAAAATTGCAAGATCAGTAATTGTGCTACCCTGTCATGGGGTTGAATAATCCAATCCTGGTCACTATTGTTTACAGAATTACTGCAATTTCTCCTGGATATTCTGCATCGATTCCTCCTGCCATGACAGGAACACTTTGCAAGGCCAAGCTCCAAGGGAGCAGTTACCAAAGCAAAGTGTCCTGGAGGAATCTGAATTCCTGTTTCGGTATTGATAGCTCTCATTTGCTTTGAATTTCTCCTCATTAATTCCAATGCATGAAGGCCCAGCCCTGCAACCTCTGGGCTGGCCCTGCCAGGGGCCATCACAGCCAGAACAATTTCCCAGGCAGCCCAAGTCTCACTGCCCATGGTTGGATTTGCAAATTGGGGGCAGCCGTGCACAGCCAGGGGGTTTCCATTTCCCCAGTGGGCCATTGTGAAGGGCATGGAGCACATCTGAGAGATGGGTTCTCCATGGGGAAAGGTTCCATCTCCTCATTTTTTACACTGCTCTTTTAAAAACCTGTTCAACCAGTCCTGCAGCTTGTGCATAGTCTGGTACATGAAAAACCCTGCAGGCTTAATCACTGTATTTTTCACAGGAACAGACAAAGCACTCTGCATCACAGTATCAGCAAACCCTGTAAAAATAGCCAATTTCCTCCCTTCCTCCTTTTTCATTGTATACAATCTCACAAAGTTGGCCACTGACATTAAGGTCCTGGCCAATCCTGTTCTGTAGGGTATTTAGTGTTACATCCCTGAGCAGCCAAAGCTACCAAATTAGCATTGTCAGCACTACTTCACATTATGATAATTTTATATGTAGATAGTGATAGAGAAATATAGATATAGATAGATATGGACATATATAAAAGATAAATGTATATATTAAGGTATTATTATCCTATAAATATATATGTAGTTATTTATTATATTAATATTTCACTTGCACAAATGCATCTGAGCTCAAGATTAGAACCTTCTTCTGTTGCTCCATGTGGGAGCATTCCAACAATCATTGTTCCTTCTGAAGGTGCTGTTTCCTATGTACTCACAACAAATTCATCTTTGTCTGCCTAAACCCACAAGGTCTTTTCCTTTTCCATTTGCAATTTTTGGATGCATTTGAAGCCATCCAGGGGTTCAGCTTCTTTTACCCGACTGCCCCACTGCTCACACGGGGCTCTGACCTCAGCCCACTCAAGAGCCAGGGAACTCCAGGGAAGGGTTTCCCAGCTGGGAATTTCTGATGGGACTGATTCCTCACATTTACATTGAACAAGTGACATTTTGTTGGGATCTGGCCAGACTGTGCCAATTTTGTTTTACCAGTGGGCAAAGTCAGCACCAAAGACACAGACTCCAGCTGAAGGAATCAGTGTCATTTCCTGCAGTTCAGAGCAGCAAAGAATCACAAAAGGAGCAGCTCAGCAATGCACCCAACCATCCCCACCAAAGATTGCAGCAGTGATTAAGAAAGATCCAGCAGCATTTACCCTCAGCCTTTACTATCCCCCAGACCCACATAGCAGCTGGGGAAGCTGTCACAGCCAAGGGCTGCAGAGCCACTCCTGGGCACTGGGAATTCCTGCAGGTGCCTCCAGCCCCAGGTGAGGCTCCAACCCCGCTGGGAGAGGGCCCAGTTCTGACAGTGCTGAATGAACAAACTGACAGCACTGCTAGTGTGGCAACATCTGCTTTCATCCTCCTCTTGGGTCCCTCCCAAAGCCTGGCCAGGGCTCAAGGAGGAACCAAGGGAGCTGACTTTGATCCTTCAGGCCCCAGACAAGGCCAGATGTCAGATTTCATGGCCTTGTCTGGCTTCTAAATACACAAAGGTCAAGACATGTTTCACTAGTGAGTGGCTACATCTATCACACTGCTAATGACCATGTATATTTCATCAGGGAGCAGATACAAAGATAACCTTTGCTTGGAAGGTTCATCCAGAGGCCACCTTTGGCTCAGGGCCTGCTGTCCAGGCCTCACTCAGGGCTGGTGTCCAGGCCTTGGCACTTCAGGGACGTGGTTTAGTGCTGGGCTTGGCACTGCTGGGTGACTGGCTGCACTAGGTGAGCTCAGAGGGCTTTTCCAACAGAAAGGATTCTGTGATTCCATGATTATATCCACTGCATTCCGCTGGGTCTATTTTAGCAGCATTCCTTTGCTCCAAAAGTTCCCTCTTGCCCAGCTCCTGTGGCCTGAGGCTTCAGCTCCTTCAGCTCCTGGTGCTGAGCTGCTCATGCTGAACGAGATGACTTGGAGAGAAGAACATAGTCCATGCAATTCCTTCTGGGACACGGAGAGGGGAGGCTGTGCAAACAGGAGCATTGTTTGCTGTGGCCTCCTCTCTGCCCTTCACACCTTTCAGCACTTCGAACCAGCCAAGAGCTTTCTCCAAGAGTGTAATGGAGCAGCTGCTCCTGCTCCCAGGCCTGGCTCTCTCCAGTCTCTGCCCTTGCCTGGTTCTGTCCCTCTTGCTGTGCCCTCTGTTCCCCCAGGGCTCGCTGGCTGCTGCCCAGGACTGTGGCACTGGCACAGATCCAGTGCTCCAGAGCCTCCTTTCTGTGCCCTTGCAGCTGCCTTGGCACAGCAGCCTTTTCCATCTGGAAGCTCCCCATGCACAGGGAGTTCCCAGCTCCGTTCCCTGCACAGCCTCCAGGAGCCCAGGGCTGCCATCTCCAGTCCCTGCTGGCACTGGGGGCTCCCAGGTGCCTCAGGCTGCTGTGACACCGCTGCACACAGGAGGGAAGAGGGGCAGGGGCTGTGCTCAAAGTCAGCTCCATCTGCTGCTGCTGCTGCTGCTGCTGCTGTGGGGTCATTTGTGCAGTCCTGTCTGCCCAGAGTCAGGGATCAGATCCTGCCAGTCTCTTCCAGCCCTGGCTGCTCAGAGTTTGGGCCTTGGAGCCTCAGGTGGCCAAAGGCAGCTGCTGCTGGTGCCTCTGTGTGCCCGTGTTCAGCAGTGCTGCTCCATCAGTCTGTGCCCAGCTGGGGAAAAGCCTCAGCCCTGCAGAGCCAGGAGCTGCCGGGCTCTGCCTGAGTAGCTCAGCCAGCAGGAAGGGAGCTGCTCCATACAGGAACCAGGAGCAAAGGACATTCCTTCTGTAGGATATGTTTTCTATTGAAAGGAGAAAAAAAGGAAAAAGGAAAAAAATAGGTTAATTGTAAAAGATAAGAATAAAATCCAAGTTTTAGTGAAAAAACACTACATAATGTTAGTGAAAAAACCAAAACATAAATGCAAAGTTACGTTCTTTGCATTAAGAAGTGAATGATCTTTTGAAAAAGAGAACTCAGTTATTTCCATTGAAAATGTGCTGATGGCATGGATCCATCTTACTGACCTCAGCAATCTCTTAAAAGATTCTGGGCTTTGTTTCCAACATTGGTATTTGAAATTGTGGTCAAAGCAAGAGGAAATTGCTTTGTGCCCTTCCAGCTCCAAGCAGGACTGGGAATGGAAACTCTGTCAAAGCCCAAATCCCTTAGAAGATGACCTTCCTCCTAACCCTGCGAATGAGCTGCACATTCCTTTTGAAACTGTCAGGGATTTCAAAGAGAAACTAAGTCCCACCTACAGCTTTTTGCTCTGGTTTGGAAGTGCAGAAGGGCAATTCTCCATCCATCAGCTCCAGACTGCACTGCCTCAGGAGCATGGCCCACTCGCCAGCTTTGGCCCACTCGTGGTACTTCTAGAGGAGGAAGAAAGTGCAGTTGCACAATTCCAGCCAATCAAGAAGGAAGAACGGGACACACAATACACCCTGTACAGATCCAGGCATTCAGCTGGGACTGTGGAGATGTTGGGTCCTTGCCAGTTGGATGTGTGTCCCCAGCTGCAATCTCTGGGCCTGCAGCAGAGTCTCACTCACCTGCCAAAGCAGAAAGCTCAGGCGCTGTGCTCGCAAGGGGCTCGTCTGATGCAGAGCTGTCAGAGCAATGTGAGGGCAGAGCCAGCCCAGCTGGGCCCAGGGCTGAGCCCAGCAGAGCCCTGGCAGAGCCCAGAGCAGCCTCAGCACCCGCAGAGCCTGGCTGCAAGGAGAGAAAGCAGAAACTGCCCATCAGCTGAGGGCTCCTGTGCCCTTGTGCCCAGGCCTGCGGTGCCCAGGCCATGCTGGCTGTGCCCAGAGCTGTGCCCAGAGCTGCCCATCCCTGCTGCCTTTGGCAGCAGAGCAGAAGGGTAGGACATGTGCCCAGCCTGCAGCCAGCCACGGCACATCCAGCCCTCAGTAGCTGCCCAGAGCAGGATGCTCCTGTGCTCACTGCCAGCTCCCAAAAGCTCTGATCCCACCCTGCCAAGCACACAGGGACCCACCTCACACCACCCTGAAGTAAAGCTGCTCCCAAACCATGTCCTCAGCATCCTCCAATGGCACGGCCCATCCACACCACAGCTGCTCCCAAGCACTTCCCCATCCACACTGGACCACCCAGAACGCTTCCTCTAGAAAAACAAACAACACATTCTTGAAAATACATTAGACTGAAAAAGGGAAAACAAGAAAAACAGTAAAAACTCTTATCCTCTGTCAGGGCCTTGAAAAAGGCCCAACCCCTGCATGCCAGTGAAAAACCCAGCCATGAGTGAGGGAAGCCCACACTTTCTCTCTTCCCCCCTGCACTGCCCCCCAAAATCACGGTGATCCCAAAGCAAACAAGGGCAGTGGAGCAGCCCAAGCCCTTCCTTGCCTGCACAGCAAAGCAGCCCCAGCATGGGTTCTGGAGCCCCACCTCTGCTCCCACCATGGGGGTTGGTTTGTGTCGGGCTGGCTGCCCCACCCCCAGCCCGGGTCACGGTGGGTGCTGGGGGCTGTTGGCAGAACCAGGAGCCCAATCCCATTTCGTACCCACCCCAGCCCATCCTCCCAGGCCTGCAAAAAGCAGCTGAGCAGCGACTGAAGAATGAGTTGCATCTGCCCCAGCAAAGGGGGAGCCTTTGTTTCCCAGCCAGGCTGGGCCATGCCCAAATCTGGAAGAATTTCCCCAGGTGGGACTCATCTGCAAATTCTCTGGGGAGTTTGGCTTTGAAAAAGGTGCCAGAATCAAAGTCCATCACCTTCAGCCTCCAGTGGCCAGGCTGAGGAAGAGCTTCTCATCCTTGATGTCTCCCTCGCTGTCTCCAGCAGCAGCAGCAGCAGCAGCAGCTGCAGCAGCATCGCACCCGGTACAGCTTCTCCAGGGGCTTCTTCTCCTTCCCTGGGGGGAGACCAGGCTTTCAGGGCTCTGCCCAGGGCCCCAGCTGTCAGGGAACCAGGACAAGCAAAACCAGCTTGGATGGCGGCCACCAGTGCTGGGCAGAGGAGCTCAGCTCCAGCACAAGGGCTGCGTGTTCCCATCCCATGACCCTGGTGCAGTGAACCAGGCAGCACAAAAAGGGCTGGGTTCCTTTGCTTCTCATTGCCATGGCATGTGTGCTGCTGGAACTTACCAGGGCCCTGGATATTCCAGGGACCTGGAGAACCATTCCCAGCAACTGGGAAAATCCTAGGTGCTCCATCCACCCATAGATGAGGTTTCCAAAATTGCCCCAAAATTTGGTCCAGCTTTTAGAGGCCAAAAAGAGCAAGTCCAAGTTACTTGATGATATTTTTAGCCCAGAAAGCCCTGCAGCTGATGGCACACTTCACAATCATCAGGGGACACAGCTAGGCCAAAGCCCAGACCTCTGCTGGGAGCCTTTCTCCTCAAATACTCTTCAGACAAGCCTCCATGCAAGTCAGTTGGGAAAGTTTCTTCAAATGAGATATTTTTGGCACATAACTACACAGGGTTATGGGAAAGATTCTAAAGCAGCTGCTCTGGAGTCAAAGAGGCAGCACTAAGACACCTTGTCATCTATTTGTAGCTAAATCCTACTCTGGGGGAGTTGAAGGACTTTGGGATGAGCTAGAGAACGGACCTCTGAGTTTTTTCGATGATGCCATTGCTTTTTCTTCTCTTCTACATAGACAGGAAGGGTGAGTTTGGTTCACATCTCCACTGCATGGCTCACAAGGCTGCAAGACTTGTAGTTACAAGAGCTTTGAAGAATTTCTCGGCCAAGAAGACATGGCCAACAAGGATATTTGTGTTTTGGAGCCAACCCTTCAATATTTCATCTTATGGACTCATGCTACAGTGTAAGCCTCCTTAGCCAATCATGCTGTGACACACAAACCTACAGCACCGCATCCTAAGCTTCTTGTTTACCATTGTAAATACTTTTATTTTTTCTAGATCTTGAACTCTAAAACTCTAAACTTTCCTCCACTTCAACATTCCTCCCCATGTCTCTGCTAGAAACTAGAAATCCTCATTCTCGCTTCTAGCACCTAGTGTTTGGAAGCCCTTTCCAAGGTCTCAGATCAAATCTATTGGTTTCTCGGCTCTTTTAATGACCCGGGAAGGTTCGGGGTGGCCTTGGGCAGCCCGCGCTCCAAAGGATGAGAAGAGGCTTCAGGTTTTTTCTCGGTCTTCAGTGTTTATTAGTTATTTATATAAAAGATTTTCTCTCGGCCCGACAGAGGTCTGCACAGCAAGTCAGCCATGAGCACACACTGCGCGCCCCCGGGGCGGTCACCTATCTTTATACTCAAAATTACGTATACAATATTTATCAATTTTCCCCAATACCTTTTACCCTTATTGACCAGTGCACTTTTAGTAATAACCAATCCCAAAGTGCCAACATCACCACAGAAGATGGAGGCTAAGAAGAAGAAGAAGAAGGACAGGACACGCCCCAATTCCTCCATCTTACTTCTTTAGACCCCCCTGTACAGAAATCCTAAACCCTGTGTTTCACACTCTAATTAACTCATCCCTTCACCATTTACCCCAGTGAAATCCTCCCATCCTCATACAGGTGTCGTCTCCTGTGTAGGATCAAAGTCCAGCCACCAGACACTTCTGGCAACATTCCAGGACTCCCGAGCCCCCCAAGGGTGGTCTCGGTCACTCTGCACATCAGTCCTGAGGTGCTGAGATCCCACACAAATCCTGTGTTTAATTCTAAGCTTTGCTGACAAGACCAAAGGTCTGAGATTTCCCTGCATTTGGGTTTCCAACAACACTGATGCTGTTAGTTCCAGAATGCCCAGGATCCCTCTTGCAAGTCAGCTCTGTCAGGAACCAGGCAGCTGCCAGGGGGCTGCTTGTGGCCTCTGACAGCCCATTGCCCAGGGCTTGCCAGTGCCCCAGCCCCTCAGGGGCTGCCTCAGCCCGGCCAAGCTGCCCGGCAGCAGCGCCGCAGCCCCACAGCAGCTCCAGAGCAGCCCCATCCAGAGGCACCTGGGAGCCCTCAGCAAGGCAGCCAGCAGCACACGGGGCAGGAGGACACACATGGCGCTTCCTGCCTGGCACAGGGCTTGTGGCCATCTCTGGGCACTGCTCTGGCAGGGATCCCCGCAGCCCCGGGCCCTGTCCAGCCGCTCTGTGGGCAGCACAAAGGCTTCAGCAGAACCACCACAGGCCAAGGGGCTTCTGGCCATTTTCCCTGCAGCACTGCATGCCTGGGCAGCTGGCTGAGCACAAGCACCCTTCTCCCCCTTCAGGGCCTCACCACCCCTCAGCCTGCTGTGCTGCTGAGCACAAGTACCCTTTTCACCCTTTCCTGCCTCTTGCCCTGCAGAGCCTGGGCAGCAAAGAAAAGCTCCTGGCAGTCTGTGTATTATATTACATTCTAGAATTATTTACAGTAATCTATAATCTATAAGAATATATATAATTCTATGTACTCTAAAATTTATTTATTTACAATATGGAAAAAAAATGGAAAAGAAGAAAGAAAAATCTTAGAGAAAAGGAAAATTAACCCTGGCACAGGTTGCCCCAGCAAAGACTGCCTCCCAGATCAGCTCTCCTCCTCAGTCATCTGGCAGAGCAGGCAGCCGAGCCCCGACAGGCGAGGCAGAGTGATCCATGCCCTGTGCAGCTGATCGTGCAGCCTCTGAATGGTGGAATATCGTTGATGCTGTATTGCCAGGAGGACATGCAGTGTTTCAAGCGCCAGCTGTGACACGGCACTGCTTGTGTCCTCTGTCAGGCATTCCAGGGCTGCAAGAGAGAGGAACAGAGGCACGGTCAGAGCTGGATCTGCGGGGAGCCCAGGAGAGCCCCCTGCAAGGGCCATCCCAGCCGGCTCTTGCCATGGCCAGGAGGGAGCAGGGAGCAAGGGGATCAGCCCGAAGCTGCTGGCCACCAATGGCCCATGTGGCCCTGAAAGCTCCGTGTGCTCTGTCAACGGGAGCAGAGCCCTTCGCAGCCGGGGTAGGGCTTGCAGCTCCCCCCGGCAGCCCCCACGGTCAGCCCGCTGCCCTCACTCACCAGTGCAGATCAGCTGCAGCTCTTGCTGCTGCCCCCTCAGGCGCCGCCCGGCCATGCCTGTGAACACAGAGCCTGTCACGGCCGCAGCGGCACAGCTCCCTGCCAGCGGCGCTGCCAGCGCTGTGGCCACACGGGCTGCTGGCCCGGCAGGGCTCAGCCCAGCCCTTGCTGCACGCTGCCGCCCCAGGGCAGGGCTGCCAGAGGGCGGCAGCAGCAATGCCCAGGCCAGGCGGGGCTCCACGGCGCCGCAGGGCACGGCTGGCGCTGCCGGGGCAGCAGGCGGGGCTGGGGCCGAGCTGCGGCGGGCCGGGCCAGGGAGGGTAAGGGCAGCCCGGGCTCGGGACTCACCCATGAACCTGACGGCTGCTTCTCGCAGGGGCTCCTGTAGTCTCTCCAAGTAGCGCAGGGCCTGGCGCAGGTGTTCGGCCACTCGGCTCCTGTCTGAAATAAACAGGGCCAGGAGACTTCTTCTCCTTTTTTATGCCTTTATTAAAAGTGATCAGCTCAGGATTGGGCAGCTCAACGGGTCTGCAGTGTCCCGTCGTCTCCCAGGGCGACTCAGAGGAGGAGGATATGCACAGCTCTGTCCACAAGGGGCAGAGCTGGGGGATCCAGTCCTCCTGGGAGCCTTTAGGGCGTCGTGTCCCCGTCAGATGTTGCCCCTCCTACCCAGTCGGCCTGGTCTCACCGCCGGGGTCGACTCCCATTGTCAGGGCGAGAGGCTCCGAAGGTGTTCCGCATCTCTGAAGGCTCAGCACTCGGCTCCTCACGTCCAGACATCACTCCAGTCTCTCAACTCTTATTTGGCTCGTTGTTTTTGGGGTTTCTTCTTGGGTTTGGAGTCGGGGGTCCCACAAAGCATTCTGGTCCTTGGAATCACTTTGCATAACACCCCCTCCAGGTCTCTTTTCCTCACTGTTCGGGAAGGTCCCCACCCTTCACTGTCTCAGGAGAAGGGCCATTAACTTGCCCCAGCCTGGGCTTTTACTAATACAAAAACAACCATTAACGACAACGACCCGTAATTACCATAACACAGGCAGCAGCCCAGCAGCAGTGGTAACTTTTTCTCACAAAAAAAATATTAACCGAATTTTTGTTCATAACAGGCCCCCCACTTTTTCTTTGATCGAGCTTAAATTCTAAGCTCACATCAACTCACAATTATTTGTTTTGAATCTAGTATAAATTTCTTGTGCACTTTGGTAATCATGGTTACTTAACCTTGTTACTTTTCTTGGTTTCTTCAGGTTGGTTTGCACGGCAAGTACTATTTTACTAAAACAGATAAATAAGCATAGTAAAAAGAGCAATCCTCCAAGTACACACACAGTGAGAAAAACTACCTTTTCCCATACACCCTTTTTGAAAATCTTTAGGTTCTCCCACCCACTGGGATCAAGTGTAGGAGTTTGTTCTTCATTATTTACGCATGCTAATCTTTTTATTTCATTTGAAATGTTCCTAATAATTGAATTCTTTATTTTTAATACTGCCTGGAGCCGGATAACTTTGTTTAACATAGATATTGGGATCTGAATTTGGCTTTTAAAATTTTGGATTTTCTCCATTTCTATTTCACTTTGCCTGTTTTGTTTAATTTCTCTCAAATCATTATATATAGGAACTCCCAAACTTGATCCAGTTTCTTTGGGTAATAAGAAAATTGGTTTTATCACTCTAGCGGCACAGCTGCCAGACGAGATCAAACCTAGGGGTTTAGGCCTCCCCTGAAATGTGTTCCAAAAGGGGTTCATCTCTTTTCCAGTACACTCATATAAAAACTTGTAACAAACAAATTTTCTTACCATTTTCACCATTTCTTTGCTTTTTACTAGATCTGCTGAGCTTGTTTCAGCAGCATCACATTCAAAGCACAACCAGGCTTCCCCTATAGGGCACTCTCCTAGGAGTGCCTGCCTAAAAGTGGCAGTATTGTATGCTATCCAATACACTCTCCTTTTTTTCTGATAAAGGACCAATTGGGAGAGGTTAACACAATCAGGGTTAGAACTGATGTTGACTCTGGACAAGGAGCTCACTTCCTCCTCATAGAGGGGTTGGTAGCACTCACTGCACGGCTCAGCTGGGCTTCCCAGAGCACCACCAGCAATCAGAGCCACCATTACTACCCTTCCCAAGAGTCTGGTATGGGTCATCGTGCACAGCCTGCCCACCCGGCCTTGCCTCTTGGGGAATTTTACTGAGGAAAAGCTTCCAAGCTCTTTAGAGTCCCTTCTACCTGCTTCTCTGGTTAAACCTCTCTTGGTCTGTTCCCTACCAATTTTGGTTTCCCCCCCAGAGGAGTGTCCTGTAGAGGATTAACCTGGAGTCTTTAGAATTAAATTGGGGAACTTAACCAGAATTACTTATTTACAGTCTTAAAACTTTTTACCAACATAGTTTACAAAGAACAGTCTTGAAACATTTTAATCAATGTTAGAAGTCTTGATACCAATTTTTTTCCCACACAGTTCAGTCTTTTTGACTCTTCCTTCTGAGAGTCAACTTTAAATCACAGTATACTCAGGTGAATTGACTTCTGATGTGGATGAATCCTTATCCAGTGCCCGGAGGTGAGAGTGGTGTGGACTCTGGCCCAATGCCAGAGGGAAAAACTGGGAGTCTGGCCCAATGCCAGAAGGAGAAAGAGGTGGAGTCCGGTCCAATGCCAGAGGAAGAATGGGGTGCAGTCCGGTCCAATGCCAGAATGCCAGAGGGGAAAAAACCTGAAGTTGAATCCTGGTCCAATGCCAGGGGGTGAGAGTGATGTGAATCCAACCTTTTTCTTTTCGTCTGCACCGTCGAATTAGTAATGAAGAGTACCTGAAACGGGCTTTCAAACACAGGCATTAATGGTCTGCTATTTAATGATTCTATCAAAACTCAGTTTCTCTGTTTAATGTTATTGGTTAATTTCTCTTTTTCCATAGCTTGCATGTTTCTCTCATCAACTTCTACATACTCTGTATTTTGCAAGGAGTTGTATTTCTCAGCTAACTTAACTCCCAAAGTACTTTTATTCTCCCATATCTCTGTGTATTTAATTCACTGGTTTTCTGTTCTATTTTTCAAGATCTTATCTATTTATCTCTTGCTTCTGTTTCTTACTTTCACTTACAGCTTAAATACTTCTTTCAACCCCTTACACTTAATTTTCTTTTTTTTTTTTTTTTTCTTACACTATTCTTCTACACAATACACTTCCCTCTATTGCAGGTCACACACACACACTTCCACTCGCCCCTTCCCACCTGCCCGGGAAGTTGAGGCTGACTTTGTGACACACTCATACACACAACAAGACAACAATAAGGTACCTTTTACTTTCACATCACTTATTACAAGTTAAGTATTACTGGCCAGTTTTGGTGCTATTGGATATCCTTTCTACCTATCTGTTTTTGTCTAACTTCAGATGTTTTTCACTATACTATACTATACTATACTTCTTAGTACTTTGTTGAGACAGGACTTATCTGCTCCTGTATCTACTCAAAAATTCAAATTCTTCATTTAGGGGTCCCACCTCAAAGTTTACCAAGGGCTCTTGTAGATGTTGCATCAGGTCCCCTATAGTGTAAAGCCCCTGACCCTCTAATCGTCACCTTTAATGATCTTCCCTAAATTATCTTTTTCCATGGCTATTGCCGCATCGAGACTGAGCCTTCTACAAAACCTCCTGACGTGTCCTGGCTCTCCACAGTAATAGCAATGTCGTTTTCTCAAAGAGCCTTGAGGTGTCTCCATCCCTCTTGCACCTGACAGTACTGACCTATCCTTGCCTCCTCCTGGTAGTGGACCCGCCCACCCTGCACTTTCTCTAGCTACAGCAACCATGATCCTGGCCTTGGCCTTTGCTTTATCTTCCTCCCTCCTTAAATACACCTTCAATGCCTCTCTTAATAACTCATTAATGTCCTTCTTTTGCCAATCTTCCATCTTTTCCAGTTTTCTCCTTATATCAGGCCAAGATTTGGTAACAAATTGGACTTTTAGCAGCATTTGACCTCCCGGGGTATCCGAGTCTATTCTAGAGTACAACTGGAAATTCCGCCTTAGGCGGTTAAGCCAGGCAGCAGGAGCTTCATCTTTCTCCTGTGTACCCTCAAATGCCAATTGGGTGTTAGTTCCTTTGGGAACTGACTCTTTGATCCCCCGTATTATCAAAGACCTATATTCCCTCATGGCCTTCCTCCCCTCTTCCTGGTTAGGGTTCCAGCTGGGATCCGTTAGTGGCAATTTCTGTTCACCTGTTGGCACCTGGAGTCCTGGACTGTTATCTTTCTCCCATATTCTTATGCCAGCCACCCTTATCATCTGGACCTCTTCTGGGGAAAATAATATACTCAGGATGGAATTCATCTCCCCCCAAGTGTAGATATTTGGACCTAGAAATTGATCCACTTGGTTGGCTATGCCCACTGGGTCCTCAACTAAATGCCCCAACTCTTTCTTGAATCCTCTCACCTCAGAAGCAGTTAGAGGAGCATTCACAAAGCCAACACCTCCCGCCACTCCTCCCATAGGAACCTCTCTGAGGGGAAAGAGTCTCTCCGCCTTGGAGGTCTTGGATCTGGTGCTACAGTATGGCCCATCTTCAGATGCCAAACTACTTTGAGGGATATCTGGGTTACCCTGAACTTTCTGCACATCAGCAGGTGTATTTGCTGATGGCTGTTTACTGGGCAAGGAGGCATTTGTGCCCCAACTAGGAGGAGGTAAAGGGACAGCAATAGGAGGGGGAGAAGAGCTTGAGTGAATATTAAGTGGAGCTGGAGAAGGGGTGGAGAATGCAGCAGGTGGAGTAGGCATTTATGGTGGTGCAGAAAGAACTGGAGGAGATACTGGGTTTATCATAGCGAAAGCTGAAGAGGTAGAAGGAGGAATTTGAGCAGGTGGTAGTGAGATGGCAGCCGGGGGAGGAACTGGACCTGCCATTTGAGGTGCTTGAAGAAGAGGATTACAAGGTGGAGGGACAGAAGGAGGCAAATAATCCAGGGGGTCCCATCTTTTACTAGTCCTATCATCCCCTCCTTCATTCCCCTCTTTCTTCCTCTGTACCTTACAAATTTGCACTCCTTCATCCTCGACAGTGCTCTTTATCCAGCAAGATACATACAATAATTGCTCAGGATCAGTATCACCTCGAGCTGTCAGATAATTATTTAATTGTTGGCACATCCACTTATCCTTTGTCCCACACCAAGGCCATCCTCCTTGCAACTCTAATTCCAGCCACACTTCCATACACTAATGGATCATTTTCACTTTATCTAATCCCTCCGTGGCCTCTATAGAATCCCATTTTACTAACAGTTCTCCTAAGGGACTATTGGGATGCATATACCTCAGTTTCTTGCCAGTCTTTTTACTATTACAACCTCCCATTTTTCAGGTCTCAATAAAATGTCCCAAAGGTGCCTCTACTGACTGGGAATTTCAAAAAAAACCTTGTTTGAGGAGCTTCAGCCTCCTCCACTGAACTTCAAATTTCTGCCTGATGCTCAGTACTTTATACTGAAACAACCGCCCAATCTCTTGATTCCCTAACTTTCCCAATGTCAGGTCTTACATCTATCGTTACTTGAACACACAAAGCCTCGGCCTAAGAAACCGGGTCATGCCTGACTCCCTTAGTCAGGAAAAACAACTGCCTGATTTTTAGTTTGCCTAACCCGCCAATTTTTAGGCTTCACCGTATCAGGACTTAAAAGCAAACCAGAGCCTCCTTCGCTGGGGTTTGTGCCTGACTCCTTTGTCAGGACTTACTTTGCCTGCAGGGCTTGTGAACCACCCGAATCCTTCTCGGGACTGACAAATCTTACTCGGATCCTTCTTGAGACTTACAAATGTGCCTGACCTCCCTCTGTCAGGACTTACTTTGGGTGCGTGCCACTCATACAAATTCCCTTCGCACGCCCGAAGGGGGGGGGCCCTTTATTCCCCCTTGGGAGATGACTCACTCACACTAATTCCACGTGCTTCCCCCTGTTCCTGGCCAGGTTTCTCGTGAAAAACCGGAAACGCAGTACTAAGGGGTCCACTCTCAGGTCGAGGGTCCAGCTGCCGGCCCGCGTCTCACTCACACACACATGCGCACGTCTCCCACTCCCGCCACCGGATTTCTCACCAGTCCGGTGCTCCGGTGCTCCTCTGCGTCACTGTCCTGAGCCGATCTCTCTGGTCCTGGTAGCCAGCTGTCCTCTGAAGATCCAAGATGGCCAGTCCTGAGTCCTCTTGAGGCGTGGCTATTCCGGACGAGCGCCCCCAGCTGAAATAAACAGGGCTAGGAGACTTCTTCTCCTTTATAATGCCTTTATTAAAAGTGATCAGCTCAGGATTGGGCGGCTCGACGGGTCTGCAGCGTCCCTCGTCTCTCCCAGGGCGACTCAGAGGAGGAGGATATGCACAGCTCTGTCCACTAGGGGCAGAGCTGGGGGATCCAGTCCTTGTGGGAGCCTTTAGGGCGTGGTAATCCCCGCCAGATGTTCCTACTACGGTCCGGGTCTCACTTCCTGCCAGACCTGGCCCGGGAGCTCTCGAAGACAGGGTGAGGAACAATGAAGCTTTCCAGCATCTCTGCAGGCCTAGCACTCTGCTCCTCACATCCAGACATCACTCCAGTCTCTCAACTTTTATTTGGCTCGTTGTTTTTGGGGTCTTCTCAGTACAGCGGGGGACCCACAAAGCATTCTGGTCCTGGAGTCACTTTGCATAACCCCCCCTCCAGGTCTCTTCTCCTCACTGTTCGGGAAGGTCTCCACCCGTTACTGTCTCAGGAGAAGGGCCATTAACTCGCCCCAGCCAGGGCTTTTACTAATACAAAAACAACCATTAATGACAATGACCCGTAATTACCATAACACAGGCAGCAGCCCAGCAGGAGTGGTAACTTTTTTCTCACAAAAAATATATTAACCGAATTTTTGTTCATAACACATCTCTTGGCAGTTACAGCCTTGGAGGATTTGTCAACACCTGCCCAAGTCTGCCAGGCTAATTCCTAAGGAAATTTTTCTTCACTAACCATTTGAATCTAAATCAAAGTGAAGAGTCTAACAGACACATTGGGCAGTATTTGGACCCACCACAGGACTCGCTTTTGTGTTAGGAAGCTTCCCTATGTGTCAAAATATTTAAATTAAGAAGGTTCCTGTTCAATGAGTAGCAAAAGTGGCTTCAATTTGGTCTTTTGCTCTTTGAATTTTGTGTCTTCAAAGATTTCCTTCCACAATACTCAGCTGGTTAGATTACTGTGCATGTTTCCATCAAAGACACAAGTGTCACCCCAAGAGCATGCACCACCATAGCCAAAATAAAGCTTTCCCCATTATTAACTCATCACTCAAAAGTGCATAAACTACAGAAACATTCTGAAATACAGCTGGTAACCTTAATGGAACTGGTTTGGAAGTGGAGTTTGGTTTTTTTTTTAATAACAAACAAGATACTTCCCCTTCCAAATAAAAAGAAGAGTAACAGAAAGAAAAACAGCAAAATACAAGAAGGGACAGAGGGACAACCCTAGAGTGTTCTAACTTAGTGAGTTAACAGATCTCCAAAGCCAGTGTCAAAAAGTCATCACACTCATGAGGGCAGGACCAATTTATCCAGTGAATTCTCATAACCTCTGCTTACAGATCCTGCACAAAGCTCGAGTGGATGCATCGCCAGTCCAACAAACAGAGACAGAGCAAGCACATGCGAGTGGTTTCAGTCTCCTCAAGTCTCGTATTTCATTACTCAGGGGTAATTAGATTATTTTCTCATAAAAAGTAGTTTAAAGCCCAGCAGTGCAATCAAGTTCCAGAGCTCCCTGTGATGCAGCAATGCTGGGCAGTGGGTCTGGACTGTGCAGAGCACACATCATGGTGTGCTTTTCCAGCCCAGCTGAGGAGACCTTGTGTTGGAGAATTTTGTTCAGACATGGCTTATAGAAAGGCCATGAGCACATACAGCTGGTTAAAAAGTAAAAGGCAGCTGTAAGCAGCAAGTTCTCAGGTTTTTTCCTTAAACAATAAACACCATGTCCTTGAGTAAAGTGATGAGAAAAACATGGTGGAAAACATGGAGGCCTTGAGAATGTTCAATAACAAGTCAACAACAGGATGAGAAAAACAAGTATTAGCCTCAACAAGGAACCACAGGTATTGGCAACAAAGGAGGGGTTGGTGTGTAATCTGTAACCACTGATGAGCTTGGGTTTTGCAATATGTATGAGCTTAATTAACACTACTATAAAAGTGTGTAAGCTGGATCAATAAATCGGAGTTCAATGCTCATCAATCGGATGTGTGCTCGTCTCCCTTCACTTTCCTCAAATGGTGACACCCGATCGTGATACTGCGACACACCACGGAGGAGTGAAGACATGGGTTGGGTCCTGAGAAGCAGCCGGGACGGCAGATAAGCGCGGAGAAAAAAGGAGAAAAAAAAAAAGAAGCTGAGAAGCGCCGTGCCTCGGGTGTCGTATAGACGAGCCCGGCTGATACTGCTGCGGCGACCTTGAAGAGCTGCAACAGCGCTGACGATTTAGGTATGGAAAGGCAAGCAGCATATGATTTATTTACTGCCTTTTTACAAAAACGGCAGGTTAAGGGGATAGATTTGCAAAAGGATTTACCAGGGCTTTTGACTTATGGCTACGATAGAGGAGTTTCTATTAACCCCCATACAGTTCATGAGTTAACAGAGTGGCATAAATTCGGTGATTTATTGTCGGAGGCTACTTTAGAGGACGATAAAACTGCCAAGAAGTTAGGTGAATTATGGAGGGTGGTTCACAATGAGCTCTTACAACATCAGGCCGAGAAAAAAGCTGCCAAGCAGGCAACAGCTGCTCATGGGCATAATAAAGATTACGATCAGGAGAGGGGAACACCATTAGCTCCTGCAGTGAGGACGATTTTCTTACCTGCTTCGCTGCCCTCCTCTGCTTCAACAAGCCAGGCTATACAACGTGCTTCTGAGGCTTCTGCATCCCCTGAACAACAGGAGCCATGGCCGAGACCACCCGATAATCTCCCAAAAAATCAATGAGCCGATCCCTGGGGCGGAAAACGACCTGTCGGGGGCTATTGCAAGGGAGCGGAGATTGGCGTGGGCTGCGCTTGCAAGAGAAGCCATGGAAAAGGGGGATGGGGAGGTTATCAGCGCTGCTACCCAGCTGGCTTGTCCTGTTGTATTCCATCCGCAGGAGGGAGGGGGCATGCAGGCTACCATTACAGCCCTTGATTGGAAATTGCTGTCTCAGCTGAGGTCTACTGTTAGTTTGGAGTGAAAAGTGAGCCAGCTAAACAGATGTTAGACTATATTTTTGATACCAGTCTTCTTTTGGTGAATGATTGTGGTGGTATAGCTAAATTGATCTTTACCCCACATCAGCAATTGTTATTTAATGCTAATTGGCAAGAGCTTGTAAACGAGTGTGTGGCGGTACAGAGGCAGCTGGGAGACCCTCTCCATGGTATAACTGTGAACGAGCTTATAGGCCTGGGACCTTTTCTTCGCACCGAAGCACAGGCTTTGTTGGGGCAAGAGAAGTGCCGGGAAGTGATGAGATTGGTCAGGCTTGCTATAGAGAGGGTAAAAGAGCCGGGAGGGGTACCCATGTAAATGGGAATTAAGCAAAGGCCAGAAGAGTCATTTGGGTCATTTATTGATAAGGCTGCTGCCGCAATCAAAAGGGCTGGAGTACCAGAATGTCTTAGGGGGGCATTACTCAAGGAGTGCGCTCTTCAAAATTGTGATTCCACTACTAGAAGCGTGCTTAAAACTCTGGGTGCCAATTGGACTGTAGAGGAGGCATTAGAGAGAATGGCTTTGATGCCAACAGGACCACAAGCCTTTGTAGTAGATGCAATCAAACAATTAGGGCTAGGCTTACAGGAACAGGCAAAGTCCTCTCAGAATCAGGTGTTAGCTGCTCTTGCACCACTTCAAGCGTCAGCAGCACTGCCTCCAACGCCTAGTTGGTGCCAGAACCGCAGTGACTGCGCACCAACACAAGTCGTCGCTGCAGCACCAGCACCCTCTCCTGTCTCCAACCCGCTACCACAGGGAGCCTCGGCTTGGAACCGGCAGCCGCCGTAGGAGTTACACTGACGACCCCGCACCCCTGGAAAATCCCAACAGGGATTCACGGGCCTATTGTTATACAGGGTCAAGCTGGGTGCTCTGCTATTCGGAAGATCATTTGCGTTGGGATTATTTGTTTTGCCTGGCGTCATTGGTGTGGACTATATGGTTATGGTGCATACCCCTTTCCCACCACTTCAAATTGACAAAGGACTGAGAATTGCTCAGCTGGTGCCACTTGGGCCAAATGACTAAGGGATTACAGACTATGAAAGGACAAGAGAGGGGGGAAAATGGTTTTTAATCCACCGGAGGACTTACCTTACTGACTCTGAACCTTTCTGAGAGACCCAAGAAAAGGGTGGAAGTGGAATTTCAGGGACAGAAAAGATCATTTTCAGGCTTGCTCGACACTGAAGCAGATTCCAGCATTATTAGCCCTAGCCGTTCGCCTCCTCTCCGGGTTGGCATGAATGGAAAACAGCTAACAGCTTTCTTTTTCAGTAGTCCAATTACCACCTACCGAGCAATGCCATATAGGGCAGGACATTATGGCTCAGTTGGGGGTGGTTTTAACCCTTTGGGGTAAAAGCCATTGCTTGGACCGTGGCTGGGGAACCTTGTGACATTTGCTATAGGGATACTAGGTGTGCTTTTAATGCTTTTGCTTATTTTGCCTTGTATTTTTAATTGTATTCAAGATATGATTAGTAGAATGATAGAAAAACCTTGCAGACTAACCTCCTTTAGCAAAAAGAAAAACGGGGAATATGTTGGAGGATTTTGTTCAGACATGGCTTATAGAAAGGCCATGATTACATACAGCTGGTTAAAAAGTAAAAGGCAGCTGTAAGCAGCAAGTTCTCAGGCTTTTTCCTTAACAACAATAAACACTGTGTCCTTGGCTAAGTGATGAGATAAACATGGTGGAAAACATGGAGGCCTTCAGAATGGTCAATAACAAGTCAACAGCAGGATGAGAAAAACAAGTATTAGCCTCAACAAGGAACCGCAGGTATTGGCAACAAAGGAGGGGTTGGTGTGTAATCTGTAAGCACTGATGAGCTCGGGTTTTGCAATATGTATGAGCTTAATTAACACTACTATAAAATTGTGTAAGCTGGATCAATAAATTGGAGATCAATGCTCATTAATCGGATGTGTGCTCGTCTCCCTTCACTTTCCTCAGCTCTGTACTGGGAGGGACTGGGACAGAGAGGCTTTGTACTGGGATATACTGGGAGGGACTGGGGGGAGTCACTGGGATGGACTGGGATTAACTGGGACAAACTGGGACCGACTGGGATGTACTGGGAGCACTGGGATCAACTGGGAGCACTGGCATGAACTGGGATGCAGCGGGAGCACTGGGATGAACTGGGATGCACTGGAATGGACAGGGTTTGAACTGGGAGCACTGGGTTTGAACTGGAATGCACTGGTTTGTACTGGGATGCGCTGGTTTGAACTGGGATGCACTGGGATGGACAGGGATTGAACTGGGAGCACTGGGATGCACTGGTTTGTACTGGGATGCCCTGGTTTGAATTGGGATGCACTGGGAGCACCGGGGCACCCCCTGCTGGTGTCCCCTGAGGTGGATGGGGCGGGGCCACCCTGGGGACACATCAGGGACACCTTGGGGCACTTTGGGGACACCTTGGGGACACTTTGGGGTGACCCTGGGGCCACCTTGGGGACACCCTGAGAGCACCCTGGGGACATCTGGGAGTGACCCTGGGGACACCTTGGGGACATCATGGGGTCATTTCAGGGACATCTGGGGACTCCTGGGGTCATTTCAGGGACACCTCGGGGACACCCTGAGAGCACCCTGGGGACATCTGGGAGTGACCCTGGGGACACCTTGGGGACATCATGGCGGCCATCGTGGGGTCACTTTGGTACCCCCCTGGAACACTTCGGGGACATCCTGGGGACACCCTGAGAGCAGCCTGGGGACACTTTGGGGACACCTTGGGGACATTTTGGGGACACCTTGGAGACATCTTGGGGACATCTTAGGGACATCCTGGGGACACCTTGGGGACATTTTGAGGACACCCTGAGAGCACTTTGGGGACATTTTGGGAACCCCCAGCTCAGGAACATCTTGGGGACACTTTGGGGACACCCTTGGGGTCATTTCAGGGACACTTTAGGGACATCCTGGGGACACCCAGAGAGCATTTTGGGGACACTTTGGAGCCACTTCAGGGACACTTTGGGGTGACCCTGGGGACATCCCTGAGACACCTTGGAGACACCTCAGGAACTCCCTGGGGTCATTTCAGGGACACTTTGGGGACATTGTGGGGACATTCTGGGAACCCCAGACCCCGGGGTCACTTTGGGAGCTGTCATGGGGACACCAAGGGGACACTTGAGGAGGCCCCTGGGGACACTCTGGGGACACCCTAAGGCCACCTTGGGGACACTTCAGAGCCACCACTCTGGGGACGCTTTGGGGACACCTTAAGGAGACCTTGGGGACGTTCTGAGAACCCCAGGGGGACACTGTCAGAACCCCCCTGGGGACACTTTGGGGACACCTCAGGATGCCCTGTGGGCACCCCTGGGGGACACCTTGGGGACACTTCAGGGTCACCATCATGGGGACATCCTGAGAGCACTTTGGGGACACCCTGGGGACACCTTGGGGACATTTTGGGGACATTTGAGGGAGATATGGGAGTGACACTGGGGACACTTTGGGGACATCTCAGGGGCCATTGCAGGGGCACTTTAGGACTCCCAGGGGACACCTTGGGGACACTTTGGGAACACTTTGGGACACCTGAGGGACACCTTGGGGACAGTTTAGGGGGACATCTTGGGGACACCTTGAGGACACTTTGGGGGGACATCTTGAAGCCACTCCGGGGACACCTTGGGGACATCTCAGGGTCACTCCAGGGACACTTTGGGGACACCTGAAGAACTCTTGGGGCACTTTGGGGACATTGCAGTAGCCATCGCAGGGACACCTTGAGGGCACATGAAGGACACTGTGGGGACACCCTGAAAGCACTCTGGGGACATCTTGGGGACCTCAATGGAGCATCATGGAGACACCTTGGGGATACCTCAGGACCCCCCTGGGGACCCTTTGTGGCCATTTGGGGACATTTTTGGGCCATTTGGGGACACTTTGGGGATATTTGGGGCCACTTTGGGACATTTTGGGACATTTGGGACATTTGGGACATTTTTCTGGAGCCATCTGGGGACAATTTGGGACATTTTGGGTCCCCCCCATTGAGCACAGACTCAGGCCACGCCCCTTTCCCCACACCATTTTATTCCCAACCAATCAGAATCTCCAGAGTGCTTCAGATGGGCGGAGCCTATTCTGCTCACTCCTCCCCCTTCCCAGCGGTGGGCGGGGCCTCCTCGGGGGTGGGTGGAGCCTCCTTGGGGGTGGACGTGGCCTGCAGGGCGTGTGCGGCAGCTCTCCAGCGCTGCAGCCAATGGGAGAAGGGGGTGCAGCCAGGGGGCGTGGCCAGGACCCAATGAGCCGGCTGGGCCCACCTGGGGAGAGGGGCGGGGTTAGGAAAAGAGGGCGGGGCTTGGGGTGGGGAGACACGCCCCCAGTCTAGGCCTATCCCCCTCCAGGCCCCGCCCCCTCCCTCACCATTGGCTGATGAGCTCCTGGAGGCGGGGCCAGTCCCTGATTCGCTGCTCGCAGCCTTCTCTGACCAATCGCAGCCGAGGCAGCAGCTCAGCCACGTCCCCGGTGAGGGGGGGGCGGGGCCAGCAGCTCTGGCTCTGCCCCCAGGGCAGGCCCCGCCCCCTGGCGCAGGTGCAGCGCCCCCTGGCGGAGCTGCTGATGCAAGATGGCCGCCTGGGACAGCAGCGAGCCCTGACGGACACAAGGCGGTGGGGGTGGGCTTGGCCACGCACCCCAAACCCTGCAGGACACGCCCACAATTGGCAGGACCCTCCCCCACCTTTTCAGCCCCATTTAAGCCCCACCCCAAACCCCTCCCATTCTCTCCAAGTCCCTCCCCCACTCTTTAAGCTCCTCCCCTTTCCCTCCAGCCCCTCCCCCACATTTCAAGCTCCTCCCCCAATCCTGCTCCCAAGCCCCTCCCCCTAAATTTAAGTCCCCCCCCATCTTTTAGCTCCTCCCCCACTCCCCTCCCCTGTCCCTTGGCTCTCTAAACCCCTCCCTCCTCGAGGTCCCTCCCCCACTCAAGCCCCTCCCCATCTTTAAGCCCCTCCCCCTCTTTAGATGCCATCTATTTAAGCCCCTCCCCCTTTGAGCCCCTCCCCACTCTTAAATCTCCTTCCTCCCCCTCAGGCGCCTCCCCCTCTTTAAGTCCCACCCCTCCAGCCTTTGCCCCACCCTTTAGGCCCCGCCCTCATTTAAGCCCCTCCCCACCCTCTTCCTTCTTCTCTCCCCTCTTCCACCTTTAAGCCCCTCCTCCTCTTTTTAAGCTACCCCATCCCTCTTTAAGCCCCTCTCCATTTAAGCCCCTCACATCTCCCCCATTTTAGCCCCTCCCATTCAACTTTAAGCCCTGCCCCACCCCTTAGCCCCTCCCCTACCTGTGCCATGCCCATCTCCCGTGCCAGCCCCCGCAGAGGGGGCGTGGCCTGTGCTAGGGGGCGGGGCTCCGCTCCCAGTGCTCCCAGTGCCAGCTGCCGGCGCTGCAGCCACGCCCCCTCCAGAGGGGGAGGGGCCGAGCCCAGCCCCGCCTGCACCACGCCCACAACCTGCGGCCAATCAGAGACGTCGGGAACTGGGATCAAACTGGGAGGGACTGGGGGAACTGGGTTATACTGGGATGGACTGGAGGGAATTGGGAGATACTGGTTTATACTGGGAGGGACTGGGAGCAAACTGGGTTATACTGGGAGGGCACTGGGATCAAACTGGGAGTTACTGGGATCTCAGCTGGAGTCAAACTGGGAGCACTGGGAGGAACTGGGAGTTACTGGGAGCACTGGGATCAGAGCTGGAGTCAAACTGGGATGAACTGGGAGCAACTGGGAGGGGACTGGATTGTACTGGGAGGGACTGGGGGATACTGGGTTATACTGGGAGGGGGCTGGGATGGAACTGGGGGGAACTGGGAAGGACTGGGAGGGAACTGGGAGGGAAGTGCAGGATACTGGGATGGACTGGGTTATACTGGGATATACTGGGATGGAACTGGGAGGGTGCTGGGAGGGACTGGGTTATACTGGGAGGGACTGGGATCGTACTGAGAGTTACTGGGAGCACTGGGATCAGAGCTGGACTCAAACTGGAAGCACTGGGATGAACTGGGATGGAACTGGGGGACACTGGTTTATACTGGGAGGGACTGGGAGGGACTGGGAGGGAACTGGGATATACTGGGATATACTGGGATGGACTGAGGAGGAACTGGGGGATACTGGGATGGACTGGGGTTACTGTGAACACTGGGAGGGGACTAGGATCAAACTGGGAGTTACTGGGATCTCAGCTGGAGTCAAACTGGGAGCACTGGGATGAACTGGGATGGACTGGGAGGAACTGGGAGGGACTGGGAGCACTGGGATCAGAGCTGGAGTCAAACTGGGATGAACTGGGACAGACTGGGAGGGGACTGGGTTATACTGGGAGGGACTGGGAGCATTGAGATCACAGCTAGTGTCAAACTGGGATGAACTGGGAGGGACAGGGAAGGAACTGGGATAAACTGGGATGGGCTGGAGGATACTGGGATATACTGGGAGGGGACTGGGGGGCTTAGTGGTCTATACTGGTTTATACTGGTCCATACTGGTCCATACTGGTTTATACTGGTGCGGGGCCCACCTGTTCCTGCAGGGGCACTGAGGGGTCACTGGGGGGGTCCCTGGCGGGGTTTAACCAGTTTATACCGGTCCATACTGGTCCATACTGGTCCATACTGGTTCGCTCCCCACCTGCTCCTGCAGCGCTCCCAGCGCCGCTCGGCGCCCCCTGGTGGCGGCACTCAGGAACCGCAGGCGCTGCTGCAAACGGAGCTGGGGAGGGAAACGGCAAAAATCAACAGAATTCACCCCAAATTCACCCAAAATAACCCAAAAATCAACAAAATGAAGCCAAAATTCCCCCGAAACCATCCAAATTTACCCAAAAATCAACAGAATTCACCCAAAAATAAACCCAAAATTCACCCAAAATGAACCTAAAATACACCAAAATGAAACCAAAATGAAACCAAAATAAATCCAAAATCACCTAAATTACCCAAAAATCATCAGAATTCACCCAGAATTCACCCAAAATCCCCCAAAACCATCCAAATTAACACAAAAATCAACAAAATTCACCCCAAATTAACAGAAAATGCACAAAAATTCACCCCAAAATCCTCCCAAAATCACCCAAATTAACAAAAAAAAATCTCCCTGAAATCACCCAAATTAACCCAAAAATCACCCAAAATTCGCCCAAAATTCACCAAAATTAACCCTGAAATCCCCCCAAATTCACCCCAAAATCACCAAAATTCACCCAAAATACAGCAAAATTAACCCTGAAATCCTCCCAATTAACGCAAAATTAACCCCAAAATCACCCAAATTAACCCAAATTAACCCCAAATACACCAAATTTCACCCCAAAATCCCCCCAAATCCCCCCACAATCACGCAAATTAACCTCGAATCACCAAAATTTACCTAAAAATCCCCAAATTAACCCAAAATTAACCCAAGAATCCACCAAAACTAACCCAAAATCACCAAAATTAACCCAAAAAACGCGGTCCACCAAAATACCCCAAAAATCTCTCCCAAATCACCCAAAATACCTCCCAACCCCCAAAATCCCCAAATTTCCCCCAATTCCCAAAGCCCCAAAATCCCCCAAATCCACCAAATCCCCCAAAATGCCCAAACCCCAAAAACCCCAAATCCCAAAAATCCAAAACACCCCCAAACTCCCCCCAAGCCCCAAACATTCCAAAAACCCCAAAGTCCCTCAAAACCCCCCAAAATCTCCAAAATTTCCCATTTTACCGCCTCAAAAACCCCAAATCCCAAAACCCCAAAAAACTTCAAAACTTCAAAAACCTCAAAATTCCCCAAATCCCCCAAAGTGCCCCAAACTCCCAAATCCCCCAATCCCAAAAAAACCCCAAATCCCAAATACCCCAATTTCAGCCCAAAATTCCCCATTTTACCCCCAAAAATCCCGAAGTCCCCAAAACCCCAAAATGTCCCCAATTCCCTCCAAAACCCCAAATCCTCCAAGTCCCCCAAAATCCCCAAATCCCCCCAAAAACCTCCAAATACCCCAAAATTCTCCCCCCAAATCTCCCAAAACCCCAAATCCCAAATACCCCAAAAATCCAAACCCCCAAGACCCCCAAAATTCCCCCAGATCCCTCCCAAAATCACCAAATCTTAAATCTCTAAAATCTCCAAAACCCCCAAATCTTAAAGCCCCAAAATCTCCAAAACCCCCAAATCTTAAATCCCTAAAATTCCCCAAAACCCCAAAAGCCCCAAAAGCCCCCAAACCCCCAAAACTCCCCCAAATCTTAAACCCTTAAAAACGCCAAAAAATAAATCCGAAAAACCCCAAAAATCCCCAAAACTGCTGCAAAACCCCCAAAACCCCAAAGTGTGCCAAATCCCCAAAATCCCAAACCCCCAAATCCCCAAACCACCCAAATCCCCAAATCCCCTCAAATACTTCCCCAAAACCCAAAAATTCCCCATTTTATGCCCCAAAAATCCCAAATCCCAAACATCCCAAAATCTCCAATCCCAAAATCCCCAAAAAACCCCCCAAAATCCCAAACCCCCAAACCCAAATCCTAAATCCCCAAAACCTCAAACTCCCCAAAATCCCAAATCCCCCAAACTCTAAACCCCCAAAACCCCAAAATCTCCCAAAACCCCAAAACTCCCCAAAAAACTCCAAGGCCCAGAACTGCCAAAAAAAACCCCCAAAACCTCAAACCCCAAATCCCCAAAATCCCCCAAATTCCCAAACCCCAAATCCCCCAAAATCCCAAATCCCCCCAATCCCCCCACTCCAAATCTCCAACCCCCAAAATCCCAAACACCCAAAATTGCCCCAAATCCCCCAAAAGTTCCCATTTTATCCCCCAAAAACCCCAAATCTCCAAAAAACAAAAAAAAAAACCCCAAAACACCCCAAAAATCTCCAAACCCCAAAAACCTCAAATCCCAAACCCTCAAACTCCCCATTTTATCCCCCTAAAAACCCCAAAAAAACCCCAAAACCCCAAAATTCCCTCCAAAATTCCCACACTCACCACTCGGCCCCTCTCCCTCCACAGCTGCTGCCGGAGCTGCTTCAGGGCCAAGTTTGGGCTCAAATCCGGGGATTTTGGGGCCAGATTTGGGAATTTAGGATCCAAATTTTGGGGTTTTGGGGCCAAATTTGGGCATTTAGGATCCAAGTTTTGGGGTTTTGTGTCTAAATTTGGGGATTTAGGATCCAAATTTTGGGATTTTAGAGCCAATTTTGGAGCTGATTTTGAGGCCAAATCTGAGGATTTTGGGTCCAAATTTTGGGATTTTGGGGCTGAATTTTGTGGATTTGGAGGTTTTGGTGCTGAATTTTGGGGGTTTTGGGGTTCCTGGGGTGGATTTTGGGGATTTTGGAGCTCCTGCTGGAGCTGGGTCAGCGCCCGGCCCAGGGAGGCCCGGTAGGCCAAGAGCCCCTCCCGGAGCAGGAACTGCCTGGGGAGGAAATTGGGGTGAGAAATGGGGAAATTGGGAAAATGGGGAGAAATGGGGGGGGGGGGGGGAAATAGGGATTTTGGGGAAAATAGGGGGGAAAATGGGAATTTTGAGAGAAAAATAGGGGGAGAAATGGGGGGAAAATGGGAATAAAAATTGGGATGTTGGGGTCAAATTTGGTGATGTTGGAGCCAATTTTGGGGATTTCAGAACAGGTTTTGGGGCTGAATTTGGGAATTTTGGGGAAGAATTTGGAGATTTAGAGCCAAATTTTGGAGTTTTGGGGCTAAACTTTGTGATTTTGGGACCCAATTTGGGGCCAATTTTGGAAATCTTGGGGCTGATTTGGGGCTGAATTTTGGGATTTTAGAGCTGAGTTTGGGGCCAAATGTTGGGGATTTTTGAGGCCAAATTTGGGGATTTTGGGGCTGATTTTGGGGAATTTGGGGCTGAATTTGGGGCTGAATTTGAGAATTTGGGGGCTGAATTTGGGCATTTTAGAGCAAATTTTCGGGATTTTATGGACAATTATGGGGTCAAATTTGGGAATTTTGGGGCGAATTTGGAGCGGAATTTTGGTGGTTTCAGGCAAAATATTTGGGGTTTTTTTTCTGGGGGTTTGGAGACAAACTTGGGGATTTGGGGGCTAAATTTGGAGCCATATTTTGGGGATTTTGGGGCCGATTGTGGGGATTTTAGAGCCAATTTTGGGGCTGGTTTGGGGCTGGATTTTGGGGTGGAATATTGGGAGTTTCATACCGATTCTGGGGCTGATTTTAGGGCAAATCTGGAGGATTGATTTGGGGCCAAATTTTGGGGCCAAACTTGAGACCAAATCTGGGAATGTTGGGGCTGATCTTACGGCTGAATTGTGGGGATTTTGGGGTCAAATTTTGGGGTTTTAGGGCTGAATTTTGGGATTTTAGACCCAAATTTTGGGGCTGATTTTAGGGCTAAACCCAGAGGATTTGTGGCCAAATTTTGGTGATTTTGGACCAGATTTTGGGGCCAAATTTGGGGATTTGAAAGCCAATTTTGGGGTCAAATTTGGGGCCAAACTTGGGGATTTAGGGGCTGAATTCAGGGACTTTAGAGCCGATTTTGGGACTGATTTTGGGGCCAAATTTTGGGGATTTTGGGGTGATTTTGGGGTAATTTTCAGTGATTTTGGGGCCCAGGGAGCCCCAGAAGGCCGAGAGCCCCACCCAGAGCAGGAAAAGCCTTGGAGGGGGGAGTACAGGGAAATCTGGGGTGAGAAATGGGGAAATTGAGAAAATGGGGAAAAAATGGGGAAAAATAGAGGGGGAGGGAAATGGGGATTTTGGGAGGAAAATAGGTAGAAAAATGGGAATAAAAATGGGAATTTGGAGGGAAAAATGGGAATAGAAATGGGGATTTTGGGAGATAAAATTCGGGAAACAGCAGAAGAAAAATGGAGATTTTGAGGTGAAAAATGAGAATTTTGGGGAAAAGGCAATAAAAATTGGGAATTTTGGATACATTAGGACAAATTTGGGATAATTTTGGCTATTTTAGGACCAATTTCAGGGAGTTTGGGGTGGATTTGGGATTTTTTTTGGTACATTTTGGGCTGAATTTCAGACATTTGGGGATAATTTGAAGTATTTTAGGATGGATTTGGGATATTTTAGGATATTTTAGGGATATTTCAGGGGATTTTGGTCTCATCCAGTGACTCCATTGTTGCCTATCCCCTGCTCCAGGTGTGTCCCAGGGGATTTTTGGGAGCATTTGGGATTTTTGGGGTATTTTGGGCCGGATTTCAGGGATTTTGGGATATTTGAGGGTAATTTAGAATATTTTAGGATAATTGAGGATATTTAAGGGATAATTCAGGACATTTTGGTGTTACCTGATGACTCCACCGTTGCCCATCCCCCGCTCCAGGTGCGTCCCCAGCTGCCCCCTCAGGTGGGACAGGAGGGACAGGAGGGGGGGCAGCGCCCCCCACACCTCCCCCACGGCTCCCCAGCGCTCCTGGGGACCCCAAAAGCACATCAGGGACCCCCAAATGGCCTGGGGACCCCAAAATCCCAAAAATCCACCCCAAAAATGAGCTCAGAAACCCCCATAACCCCCAAATCCACCCAAAAACGGCTCAGGGACCCCAAAAATCAACTCGGGGAGACCAAAAAAGCCCAAAATCCACCCTAAAAATGAGCTCAGAAACCCCCCAAACCACCCCAAAAACGACCCTGGGATCCTGAAAATTGACTCGGAAACCCCAAAACCACAAAACCACACCAAAAACCCCAAACTACCCCAAAATCAGCTAAGGAACCCCAAAAATCCCAAAATCTGCCCCAAAGCCACCCAATACCCCAAAGATCCCAAATCCACCCCAAAAACACCTCAGGGACACAAAAAATAGATTCAGGGACCGCAAAAACCCCGAACTCACCCCAAACCCCAATATCCTGACCCCAAAATTGCCAAAATCCCCCCAAAAATCCCAAATCCCAACCCTAAAAATTCCCAAAATCCCTCAAGTCCCCCAAAAATTCTCCAAAATGCAAATTTCTGACCCAAGAAATCCCCAAAACCCCCAAATCTCCCACCCCAAAACCCCCAAAATTCAAAATCTTTTCCCCAAAAAGCCCCAAATCCCCCAAATCTGAAATTTTGACCCCCAAAAAGCCCAAAATCTGAAATTTTGACCCCAAGAAGCCCCAAAATCCCCAATTTTTACCCCAACCCCGTTTCCCTCCCCCCTCACCTGCTGGAGGCTCTTCAGGATGGGTGGGGCCTCAGCTGAGGGGGCGGGGCCAGCCAGGAGAGATTTGTGATTGACAGGTGTGAGGCCACGTCCCCAACGGCACCAGAAATCCCCTCAGGGACTCCAAAATGTCCTAAAAACCCCCAAAATTCCCTTCCACCCTATTAGGCCCCACCCACCCACTTAGGCCACACCCATTCCTTTTGGCCACACCCACTCCTTTGGGCATCACCCATTCTTTTGGCCACACCCACCCTTTTAGGCCACACTGATCCCTTTAAGCCCCACCCACTACTTTAAGCCCCACCCATTTTAGCCCCACCCAATCCCTTTCAGCCCAACACACCCCTTTAGGCCACACCTACCCCCTTAAGCCTTGCCCATCCCTTTAAGCCCCACCCACTGTTTAAGCCCCATCCACCTGTGTTTAAGCCCCACCCATCCCTGTAAGCCCCACCCACATCTTTAAGCCACACCCACCCCATTAAGCCACATTCTCATTAAGCCACACCCATCCCCTTAAGCCCCTCCCACCTTTTAAAGCCCCCACTCACCTCTTTAGGACCCACCCATTCCTTTAAGCCCCACCCACCACCCTAAGCTCCACCCATTCTTTTAAGCCTCACCCACTCCTTAAAGCCACACCTATTCCCTTTAAGCCCCACCCACCTCTTTAAGCCCCACCCACCCTTCAGGCCCCACTCAACCATCCCTTTAAGCCCCACCCACCCTTTAAGCTCCACCCACTTATGCCACACCCACCGCTTTTAAGCCCACTCATCCATGTAAGCTCCACTCACAATTTAAGCCCCACCCACTCATTGAAGCCCCACCCACTCATTTAAGTCCCACCCACACCTTTAAGCCCCGCCCACCATTAAATCCACATAATCCTTTTGAGCCCCATCCGCCCCTTTAAGCCCCACCCACCTTTTAAGCCCTCCCTCACATATATAAAGCCCCACCCACCCTCTTAGGCCACACCCACACTTTAAGCCCCACCCATCTCTTTAAGCCACACCCACCCCTTTAGGCCCCTCCCATTCTTTTGGCCACCCCCTCCCCTTTAAGCCTCAACCGCTCCTTCAGGCCCCACCCACCTTGTGCTCTGATTGGCCAGGACCTCCAGCGCCCAAAGCACCGCCTCTGGGCTGTGGCCAATCAGTACAGCCTGTAGAGGGCGCCACGTGTCAGAGCAGAGGGCGTGGCCTGAGCAAAACCACGCCCCCTCCCCCAGCCAGCCACGCCCTCCTCAGCCTGTTCTGACCAATCCGGAGCCTCCTGAGCCTTCCCGGGGTTATTGGCAGCTCTGGGGTTCATTAATTAATTGAGGGATTATTTAGAGGTTAAGGATGAAGGGGTGTGGCTTACCTGTGTGGGCTTGGCCTCTGGAGCTCCGCCTCCCTGGCCTTGCACAGGGCCTTGATTGATACCTGCGGAGGGGGAGGGGTTGGAGGAATTTGAGGATTTTTGGGGGGTCCTAGGCTGATTTTGGTGTCCCTGAATGGTCTCCAGGCCCCGCCCACCATGTCAGGCCCCACCCACTCACCAGCACTTCCGGCTCTGCCCCCACGGCCAAGATGGCCGACAGCTCCGCCCAGGATTGGCCCGGCCTGAGGGGACCCAAAACTCTTTTAAAATACCCAAAATCTTCAAAAAATGCCCCAAAATCCCCCAAATTTACCCATAATCCACTCAGGAACCCCAAAAATCCCATCAAGAACCCGAAAGTCTCCTCAAAATCAACCAAAAATCCATCAAAATTTCTTCAAAATCCCTCCAAATCCCCTTAGGAACACAAAATCCCCCCAAAATCCCTCAGGGACCCCAAAATCTCCCCAAATTCCAAAAATATCCCCTCAGAAACCCCAAAATCCACTCAGGAACCCCAAAAATCCCCTCAGAAAGCAAAAATTGCCTCACAATCCCCCAAAATCCCCTCAGAGACCCAAAAATCTCACCAAAATTTCCTCATAATCCTCCAAAATCTGAAAATTCCCACTGGGGACCCCAAAATCCCCTCAGGAACCCCAAAATTCCCCAATAACCCCTTAGGGACCTCAAAATTCCCTTAAAATTCTCCAAAAATCCATAAGGGACCCCAAAATCTCCTCAAGTTCCCTCAAAAATCCCATCAGGAACCCAAAATCACCTAAAAATTCCCCCAAAAATCCCCCCAAGTTCCCCAAAAATCCCCTCAGAAACACTAAAATTCCCTTAAAATGCTCCCAAATGCCCTCAGGAACTCCAAAATCCCCTCAAAATCTCCCAAAATCTCCTCGAATTCCCCTCAGAAACCCCAAAATTAACTCAGAGACCTCAAAATTCACTCAGGCATCACAAAATCTCCTCAAAATCCCCTCAAATTCCCCAAAATCCCCCAAACTCCCCTCAAATTCCCAAATTTTCCCAAAAGTCCCCTCAGAAACCCAAAATCACCTAAAATTCCCCCAAAATCCCCTCAGGACCTTCAAAATTGCCTCAAAATCTCTCAAAATTTCCTTAAAATTCCCCAAAATCTCAAAATTTTCACCAGGAACCTCGAAATCTCCTCAAAATCCCCCAAAATCACCTCAAATTCTCCCCACATCCTCTAAGGACCCCAAAATTCCCTTAAAATCCCCCAAAATCCACTCAAGTTCCCCAGTATTTCCCTTATAATCCCCCAAATCCCTCAGGAGCTCCAAAATCTCATTCAATTCTCCCAAAATCCCTGAAAAATCCCCTCAGAAACCCCAGAATTCCCTTAAAATGCCCCAAATTCCCTCAGGGATCCCAGAATCTCCTCAAAATCCCCTCAGGGATAACCAAATACCCTCAAAATCACTCAGGGACCCCAAAATCTCCTCAAAATTCCCTTAAAATGCCCCAAAACCTGAAAATTCCCACCAGAGACCCCAAAATTTCCTCGAGTTCCAATAAAATCTCCTCAGATTCCCTCAAAATCTGATCAAAGTTGCCCAAATCCCCTCCAAATCCCCCCCCAAATCCCCTCAGGAATCCAAATTTTCTCAAAATTTTCTCTAAATCCCCGAAGGAACCCCAAAATGCCCTCAAAACCTCCCCAAAATCCCTCAAAATTCCCCCAAATCCCCTCAAATTCCCCGAAATATCGAAATTCCCTTTAAATTCCCCTCAGAGACCCCAAATTTCCTCAAATTCTCCCAAAATACCCTCAAAATCCCCAATAATCTCATCAAATTGCCCCAAAATCCCTTCACAGACCACAAGATCTGCCCAAAAATCCCTTCAGAGACCAAAAATCTCCTCAAATTCCCCCCAAGAACCAAAAATTCCCTTAAAATGCCCCAAATTCCCTCATGGACCCCTAAATCTCTTCAAAATTCCCTTAAAATGCCCTAAAATCTGAAAATTCCCACCAGAGACCCCTAAAATTTCCTCAAGTTCCATTAAAATCCCCTCAAAATCCCCCCAAATTGATCAAATTTGCCCCAAAATCCCCTCAAAATTGCCCAAGTCTCCTGAAAATCCTCTCAGGAACCCAAAATCTCCTCAAATTCCCCCAAAATCTCCTCAAAAACCCCTCAGCGACCCCGAAGTTACCTTAAAATGCCCAAATATCCCCTCAGAAACTCAAAAATTCTCTCAAAATCTCCCAAAATCTCCTCAAATTCTGCCCAAAAGTCCCCTCAGGCACCACAAAACCTCCTCAGAATTCCCTTAAAATCCCCCAAAATCTCAAAATTCCCCTAGGGACCCCAAAATTAACTCAGAGGTCTCAAAATCCCTCATGGTGTAATAGATAGGGTTAGGCACTCGGAAAATCTCGCAATGTCACGGAAAGCAGTAGAATTCCTCTCCCCCTAACGCCTAGTGATAAAGGATCACCCAAGAATGTTGTCCCCCCTAACATTAGTAACTTTCGACTCCTTACTAACCAATTACAGTAAGGTAAGACCACCTGACGTAGAGAAAAATCTTTCCCAGTATAAAACCCGACGAGACAGGACAATAAAGGTCTTGAACCGTCCACCATACTGGTGTCTGTGTGTGTTCTTGGCCCAAGTGACCCTGGAGAGTTTGGGTCGCCGTGCCGTTTCCTCAGAACCAGGTCGCCTTGCCTTGCATCAGAAGGCAACACAGGGACGCCAAAATCTCCTCAAAATCCCCCCAAATCTCCTCAAAATCCCCCAAATTCACTCAAAATCCCATCAAATTCCCCAAAATCTACCAAAAATCCCCTCAGGAACCCAAAATCTCCCTAATTTCCCCAAAACCCCCTCAGAAAGCCCCAAATCCCTCAGGAATCTCAAAATCTCCCCAAAACCCATCAAAATCCCCTCAGAAACCCCTAAATCCCCTCAAAATCTTCCAAAATTCCCTCAGAAACCTCAAAATCCCTCAGGGACCTCAAAGATCCCTCAAAATCACCACAAAATGCCCCAAAATCTCCTCTGAATTCCATCAGAAATCCCAAAAATTCTTTGAAATCTGCCAAAATCCCTTAGGGACACCAAAATCTCCTCTTAACCTTAAAAATCACCTCAAACTCCCTCCAAATCCCCTCAAGGACCCGAAAATATTCTCAAAACCCCTTTAAAATCCCTAAAACACCTCCTCAGAGACCTGAAAACTCCCTTAAAATGCCCCAAAAATCCCTCAGGGAACCCAAAATCTCCCCAAGATCCCAAAATCCCCTCAGAAATCCCCCAAAATCCCTCAGGGACCTCAAAAATCCATCAAAATCACCACAAAATACCCCAAAATCTCCTCTAAATTACATTAGGGACCCCAAAAGTCCCTTAAAAACTGCTAAAATCCCTCAGGGACCCCAAATTCCCTTAAAATGCCCCCAAATCCCTCAAGACCCCCAAAATCTTCTTAAAATCCCCCCAAATCCTTCAAAATCCCCCAAAACACCTCAAAATCTCAAAAAATCCCCTCAGGAACCCAAACTTGCCTCAAAATCCCCCCAAATCCCCACAGGAACCCAAAATTCTTCAAAAATCCCCTCATGGACCCCAAAACCTCCTCAAAACCCCTCAAAATTTCCCCAAATCCCATTAGGAACACAAAATCCCCTCAAAATCACCTCAGGGACCCCCCAAATCCCCTCAAAATCTCCAAAAATCTCAGGTTCCCCCAAAATCTCCTCAGATTCCCCGGAATTCCCCAAAAATGCCCTCAGGAATCCAAAATCTCCTCAAATTTCCCCAAAATCTCCTCAAATTCCCCTCAGAGATCCCAAAATTTCCTTAAAATGCCCCACATTCACTCATGGTCCCCAAAGTCTACTCAAAATTCCCTTCAAATGCCCCAAAATCTCAAAATTCCCACCAGGGACTAAATTCTCCTCAAAATCCCCCAAAATCTCCTCAGGAGCTCCAAAGTTGCCTCAAAATCCCTCAAAATTTTCTTAAAATCTCTCAAAATTCTCCCCAGGGACTCCAAAAACTCTTCAGATTCCCCCAAAATTCCCTTAAAATCCCCTAAAATTCCCTTTAAAATCCCCCAAAATCTACTCAGGGACCCCAAAATCCCCTAAATTCCAAAAAAATCCCCTCAGGAACCCAAAGTCTCCTCAAATTCCCCAAAATCTCCCTGAAATCCACTCAGAGACTCCAATATTTCCCTTAAAGTCCCCCAAATCCCTCAGGAATTCCAAAATCTCCTCAAAACCTCAATAAATTCTCCCAAAATCCCCACAAATTCCCCCAAATCCCCCAAAAATCCCCTCAGGAACCAAAAATCTCCTGAAATTCTACCAAAATCTTCTCAAAAAAATCCCCTCAGGGACCCCGAATCTCCCTTAAAAAGCCCCAGATTCTCTCAGGGATCCCAGAATCCCATCAAAATCCCTCAAAAATTCCCCCACAGACCCCAAAATCACCTCAGACTTCCCCCAAACCCCTTCGAACTCCCCCAAAATCCCCTCAGAAATCCCAAAATCACCTCAAAATCCACTCAGGGATCCTGAAATCTCCCCATAATCCCTCAAAATTCCCTTCAAATCAGGCAAAACCCTGAAATTCCCTTCAGGGCCCCTAAAACCAACCCAGGAACACCAAAAATCACTCAGAGACAACAAAATCTTCTCAGAATCCCTCAAAATCACCTCAAAACCCTCTCAGGGACCCCAAAATGTCCTCAAGATCTTAAAATTAACTCAAAATCCCCTCAGGGCCCCAAAATCCATCAAAATCCTCCAGATTACCTCAAAACCCACCCAAAATCTTCTCAAAATCCCACAAAATTTCATCAAAATACCATCAGGGCCCCAAAAATCCCTTCAAAATCCTTCAAATTGTCTCAAAATCCCCTCAGGAACCCAAAATCCTAAAAAAAATGCTTCAGGGACCCCAAATTCTCCTCAAATGTCCCAAAATCTCCTCACAACCCCCGAGAGACACAAAAAAATCTCTTGAAAACCCTTCAAATTCCTCCCAAGTCCCAGAGAATCCTCCAAAATCCCCTGAAAAATCACCCAAAATCCCCTGAAGGGCCCCAAAATTCAGTCAGGGACCAAAAAATCTAAAAATCCCCCAAATTCCCCCATTGCCCATATAAGGAAATTCCCCCATTGCCCATTTAAGGAAACATCACAAGGCCCCGCCCCTTCCACCCTGCCCCCTTCAGGCCCCGCCCCTTTTACCCTTTATGGATTGCCATCAGAGCACCCTGGTGGCCGTCCCGCAGCCCACCCGGGCCAGGCTCCGCCCCCAGCAGCTGAAGCTCCGCCCCCAGCAGCCAAAGTTATGCCCCTCGCTGAAGCTCCGCCCACCGCCGGCTCCATTGTTCCCTGAGGCCCCACAATGTCACTGTGCTCCCCTTGGTTCCACAGGGCCCCACAGTGGAACAATGGACTCTTGGTTCCATGAGGTTCCTCAGTCCCAATGGTCTCCTTGGATCCGCAGTGTCACAGTGGCCCCATGGCTCCATGTGGCCCTGCTGTGTCACAATGGCTCATGGTTCCATGAGGCCACACAGTTTAACAAGGGACCCATGGATCCATCAGGCCGTCCTGTGTCACAATGGACTTGTGGTTCCATAAGCTCTCACACTGCCAGCAGCAGTCTCCTTGGTTCTGCAGTGTCACCATGGAGCCTTTGTTCCATGAGGTTCCGCAGTAGAACACAGTCACCTTGGTTCCGTGAGGTTCTGCAGTGTCACAATGGACCCATGGTTCCACCAGGCCTTGCTGTGTCACAATGGTCCCTTGGTTCCAAGAGGTTTCTCAGGGTCACAATGGTCTCCTTGGATCCACAGTATCACAATGGACCACTGGTTCAAAGTGCCCCAATGTGCCAAAATGGATTTTGGTTCCATGGGGTTCTGCTGTGTCACCATGGACCCTTTGTTCCATGAGTTTGCTCAGTGTCACATCTGACTCCTTGGTTCTCTGAGGCCCTACTGTCACCAAATCTCTGAAATATCAGAATAAGGCTACCAAACACTAATTTGCTATTTCAGAGAGAATCATTTATTCAGGCTTAAGGTTCAACATGGGATAACTCCTAACCTTATGTGGACATGGAATTCTACCAGTGTGTTGCTTATATACAGTCCCTAAATGTGAATTACAATTTACCCCTTTCCATAAAATCCACCCCAAGTTCCCAGTTCAGTCCTTGTTTTCTCAATCCCTGCACCCTTGAGCCAGATGTCTTCTTCTTCTCTTCCAACCATCCTTGCTGGGAAAGCAGCCCCTGCATGCCTTGTTCCTGTGCTGAAAGTTCACAGGCAGGGTAAACATAGAATGAACCCATTTGGTATCAGCCGCAGGCTTTGTGTGGGCAGGCAGGGGCAGGCTGGAGGCAGAGCTGTCAGCAAAGGAAGGGCCCAGCCAGGTGGGGCAGCTGGGGGATGCCGACAGCCTGCAGGGACAGAGGCGCAGGGCAGGGACACCATGGGACAGCCTGGGCTGCACAGGGCACAGGGATGGGCAGCAGCTGCAAGACAGCCCTGCCAGAGCCAACTTGGGCAGCACTTTGGCCATGGCTGCTGGCCCTGGGCCTGAGGCAGGAGCAGGAGACAAGTGACCCTTGCAGGGCTGAGGCCTCATTGCCTCCTTGTCCCTGCTCAGCAGCCTGGCAGGGGCCACCCCATGCTCCTGCCCTTGGCATTGCACATGCCCACATGGGCCAGTGCCCATCCCGGGAAGAGCCCTGAGCAAGGAGGGAGGGACAGGATCTGCCTGGCCAGGGGCTGGGGCTCAGGCCTGGGCCCTTTGCTGTTGAAAGCAAAGGGAGACGACCCATCTTTGTTGATCAGCATCGACTCCAATTTATTGATCAAATCAGTCACCTTTTATAAAAGTGTTAATTAACTTCATGCATATTGCAAAATTCGAGCTCACGATAGGCTACAGAGAAAACTCTAACCCCTCCTTTTGTTTACAATACCTGTGGGTTTCTTATTGAAACCAAGACCAGTGTTCTCACCGTGATATGAAAAGTTCTCAAAACCTTCATATCAGTTCCCAGAGCAGCTATCAGTTCCCAGAGCAGCCACGGACAGAATGTTTACCTGTTATGAGAAGACTGTCTGAGAATCTTGTTGTTTATAAAAAATCTGCTTGAGAACTTAATTATTTACAGAATCAAGCCTGGGAACTGCTGCTTTACAGCTGCCTTTTACTTTTCCATCAGCTGTATACCTTCATGGCCTTTTTCTTTAAGCCATGTTTGAACCAGGCTCTCCACACTTTGCATTCCTCAAACACATCCAGGTTTGCTCAGCACCTAGACACCTTTGCCTTGCTTGTCCCCAGCTGGCATCACTGCCTCCAACGTTCTGCTCTACCTGGAACCTGGGGACAATTTCTCAGTCGTGTCCCTCTGTGGGACCCATTAAACCTTCAAGAAAATTTGGAGTTTAAATTTAACTTTGAGTTCTTGAGAAGTGTTTTGAAGACACTCACAAGGACTGAGTCTGATGTAAACAACAGCAAAGCCCTGAGAGGGTCATTAAAGTTTTCCTAGTCCAGTTATGGAGAAAGATTTCAAAGAGCAGTAATAAAATATACATTCTCATTTTAAAGGGTGTCTTTTATTAAATTTCTCTTTAGAGCAGAGGTGCTTGCAGCATCCTGTGATTGATATTGACCCAGGGTCTCTCCTCAGCAGCTCTGGCCTGCTCACAGAAGCTGTGCCTGGAGCTCTGACCCAGTGTGGACAACCTTGCTCCACATTGCCCAGCCCCATCCTGTCTGTCCTCACTGCCCTGGGCCCTGCTGTGCTTGCAGAGCTGGCTGCACCCAGCCTCAGAGGGGTTTTCCCTTTTTGTACTTTTTGCAGCAATCTCAAACTGCTGAGTTTCCCCAGTGCAAACAGACACACTGCTCAGGTGTGTGCCAGCCCCAGGTGCCACCAAAGGCACTGCAGAGCTGCCCTGGGCCAACTGTGAGGGTGGATCATCAGCCCAAGCTGCACTGGGCCCCTGCAAGGGGCTGTGGCCATGGGCACTGCACTGACCCCACTGCTGGGTTTGGCTGTCACAGCCACCGAGAGAAATGAAACTGTCCTTGGAAACACTGGGGAGGACTGGGACATACTGGGGACACTGGGGGATATTGGGACAAACTGGGGACACTGGGAATGCTGTGGGAGACACTGGGACATACTGGGAGTGACACTGGGGAGGACTGGGACATACTGGGGAACACTGGGAATGTTGTGGGAGAGACTGGGACATACTGGGAGTGACACTGGGGGATATTGGGACAACCTGCGAACACGGGGAGTGCTGAAGGAGAATCTCTGTGGACTGGGAATGGACTCTGGGGGTGCACTGAGCCAGACTGGGACATACCAGGACATGCTGGGAGTAATACTGGGGGATACTGGGTCAAACTGGAGACACTGGGGCCATTGCAGGGAGGACTGGGGACACTGGGGCATCGTGTCGATGACACTGGGGGGAAGTGGGAGGGACTGGTAATCAACTCAGGTGTATTGGGAGGGACTGGGCTGTACTGGGAGGGACTGGAGAGGTTGAATGGGCTGTTCCCGCCTCCACCGCATCCCATTTGCTGAGACTCCCGCCCATCATCGCCCGAATCCAGCATCCCATTTCCTGAGACTCCCGCCCATCATCGCCCGAATCCAATCAGCACCACAGAACGCAGACTCGGGGACGGCGCCTATGGTAGCCACAACTCCCGTCATGCCCCGCGGCCCGATTGAGCCCCATTGGAGTCGGGACTGTAACTCCCGTCATGCCCTGCACTCCACAGAACCCCTGGAACCACCCCCCCTTTGTCCCTTAAGTATCCCCCAGACCCTCCAGGATCCCTCAGTGCCCATTCGGGACACCCCAAAAGCGTCCCCGGGCCCCATGAGTTTTCCCAACCCCACAGATGCCCGGTACAGCCACTTCTGGGAATTCATCTCCTCTCCTCTCCCAGAGCCCCTCAGAACACCGTCCGGCGCCTAAAACTCCTGCCGTGCGCTGCGCCCTAAAGAGCCCGGTTACAGCTCCCCAAGATCTCCGCAAGTGCTCCCGAACCGTTTGCGTTCCCTCGAGGACCTCAAGTTGTGGCTCGGACGCAGAAGTTTCCCCGAAGAGCCTTCCTGCACCTGCAAATGCCGCGTTTGAGCCACTTTCGGGACTACGGCTCCCATCATGCTCCGCGGTGCACGTCCAGTGCTGTTGGAGCCGGGACTTCATCTCCCGTCATGCACAGCGCCTCCACTGAGAGCCATTGCAGCTGCGCCTTGAACTCCCGTGATGCTCGGCGGCCATGATAAACTGCAATACACCCGCGCCTTCAACTCCCATCACCCCCCACGCCCCAGAGAGCCCCGTCAGAGTCCCCCAAGGGCCCACCCGGACCCTGAAGGGCCCCAAATTCCCCTCACTGACCTCCAAGGGCCCCCCTGGACCCCCAAGTGCTGCCCCGGACCCCGAACTGTCCCTCGGAATCCTGAGTGCCCCTCCAAGTGCCCACCCGGCTCCCCCAGGTGTCCTCCAGACCCTCAAGTTCTCTCTGAATTCCCTCTCCAGACCCAAAACTGCCCCAAATGTGCCCCAGAAAGTTCTGCACAGACCCCAAATGGCCCTTTTTACCGTGTCTGTGAAAATGATTTAAAAAAAATCACAAAAGGGTTTTAAATTGTACTAATTAGCATAAAGAAGGAGAAATCAATAGCCACACTGCTCAATGAATTAATGAAGGGAATTATGTTACTTAGAACCAATGACCAATAATTTTTTTGCTTGCTAAAAAGGTATGGACTTTAAAGTATAAATATTACAATTTGGTAATACAAATATAGAATAATACTATTATAAATAGGAAAAATAATTTAAATTTTATGAATTCAGTAAATTTGCTTTTTAAGGGGAAAGGCATAATTATTTTTATGTGTTGGGATGTCAGTCTGTAAGAGATGGTTCAAAGATCCCTCATCTGCCTCACAGCTGCCGTCAAGGACGGAGATTGAAGTGCTCCCCAAGGACTGAGACTGAGACCCTCCAAATTCTAACCCAGGAGTGCTGGCCTGACTGGAGCGGGATGTCTACCATGGGAAGCGGGATGTTTTCCATAGGATTCAGTCCAGAAACAACGGGTCCTGCTCACTGCTGGCACCAGTTTGTGCTGTTCAGAACTGGACTGTCTGTACCTGGTCCCAATGGATTTATTCTCCACTGTTCCCTCCATGTGCCGTCCTGCTCCCCTCCTGGCGGTGGATTATAAAAGAGCCCTGAGTTAACCAAAGACTTTGAGACTCTCCCTGATGTGACCAGATGGATCTATTGGCACGACCACGAGGATTTCATCTCTCTGTTGGCAGCTATTCCCCCCTTCCTTTTCTCTGTCTCTCTATCCTTCATCTCTTTTCTAATCCTTGTGTTGCATCTGCTGTGGGCACTCACTAAAAGGTGCATTTGTTTTGGTTAATACTGAAAGTCCCCTGCTGTGTGTCTTTGCACCCTGAGATCAGTGAAACGAACCATTGTGACCCCTCTTGTAGCAAGGGATCATGGCACGGCCTGATGGGTTGCTGCCCACAGCATGTGAACGTGACCTTCTTGGTGGCGACTGCACTGCTTCATCTGCTCTTGCATTCTGGTCTCCCTATCCCAGAATTACCTTTGCCACCTGCGTTTCTTATATTGTGGTTCTCTGTAGTTCCTTCAATAGTCAGCCCTTCCTAAATTCACTCTTGGAATAGGGGATTATCACCTCCCCATCATATCGAGTGCATTTGAATGCACTTGAATGCATTTGGCTGCATTCCAAATATGGTCCCTGTTTTTGATTTACTGGGGAATCCCTGTTTGTATTTTCTACCTCTATCGAGGCTGGGATTGAAGGTACTTGAGATGATATTTCGTGTTCAGATTCAGGTGGTTTTTGTTTCTCATCAGTGACACAGCCTCACAACCATGAGTTCTGCAGCCTTTCATCTAAGGCACAGGATGGCTCCCTGTCTCTTGTTACAAGGCCTGGATGGTGCCAAGGAGACCCTGGTGATACTGGGGATCCAAGGAAACCGTGGTGACACCATGGAAACTCATGGAACCATGGGCATTGTGACACAGCAGGGCTTCATGGAAACAAGGAGTCAATTGTGACACTGAAGAACTTCAGGGAACCAAGAGTCTCTTGTGACACAGGGGGTACTCATGAAAACCTGGACACCATTTTGAAACTTCAAGGCCTGATGGAACCAAAGGGTCATTGTGGCACTTCTGAGCCTTGGAAGCAAAGGGACCACAGTGACACAGTGGGGCTCTGTGGAACCAAGGGGCCATGGTGACAGTGTGGAGTGTCATTGAACCACCTGTCCATGTTGACACTGCAGGGCCTGATGGAATCATGGACACCATTGTGACACTACAGGGCGTCATGGAAGCAAGGGGCCATTTTCACACTCTGGGGCCTCTTGGGACCCAAGGGCAGTTGTGATACCATGGAAATTATGGCAACTGTGGCACCATGAAACCAAGGAGACCATTGTGACCCTAGAGGACACCATGGAACTAAGGATTCATGGAACAGCGCAGGACACATGGAACCGAGGGGCCATTGTGAAGCTGTAGAACCAAAAGAGCCCATTGTGACACTGTGGGCCCCCATGGATCCAAAGGTCCATTTTGACATTGCAGGGCCTCATGGAATCCTGGAGACCACTGGGAAACTTTGGGACCTTGTTGAATTAAGTGGCGCTGCAGGGCCTGGTGGAACCAAAGAGACCCCATAGAGCCAAGGGTCCATTGAGACCCTGTGGTACCAAGGTGTCATGGACTGACCCAGGCCAAATGCCAGGCATCCATGTGGGCTGCTCACTCACTCCCCTCTGCAGCTGGACAAAGAAAATTTAATAAAGGGTTCATGGGTTGAGATAAGGACTGGGCAAGATCACTCATCAAATACTGTCCTGGGAAAACAGACTTAGCTTAAAGATATGAAATTCATTTATTACTAACAAGGTCAGAGCAGCAAAAGGGGAAATAAAATAAGCCCCTTTCCTCCCTCCTTCCAGCTCTGCCTCCCACCCCAGCAGTGCAGGGAGACAGGGAATGGGGGTTATGGCCAGTTCATCACCCATGGCTTCTGCCCCTGCTCAGGGAGAGGAGTGGTTCCCCTGCTGCACTGTGGGTCCCTCCCAAGGGAGACAGTTCTGCAGGAGCTTCTCCCATGTGAGTCCATTTCAGGGGCAACAGCCCTCTGCAAACTGCTGCAGTGTGAGTCCATGCCAGGGACAACAGTCCTTCCCAAACTGCTGCAGCATGGGTCACTCTTCCAGGGGGTGCATTCCTCCAGGGACAGGCTGCTCCAGCCAAAGAGCAGGGCCCCTCTCTCCATGGCTCTCCTACAGGGTGCCTGGGTCTCCAGTGCCTGGAGCACCTCCTGCCCCTCCTTCTGCACTGACCTTGATGTCTGCAGAGTTGTTCTTCTCCATGGAGACCCCATGCCAGGGGTGGTTGCCATGGACACCAGCTCAGGCCTGCAGCCAAAGCCCGGAGCCATGGCAACCATTGGCAGGCCCATCCCCAGGCTCATGGGATCCCAGAACCACAGAATTGGCTGAGCTGGGAGGGACCCATCAGGATCCTCCAGTCCAACTGCTGGCCCTGCACAGGACACCCCAACAATGCCAGCCTGGGCCTGGCAGCGCTGCCCAAACACTGCTGGAGCTCAGAGAGCCCTGGAGCTGGGACCCTTCCCTGGGGAGACTGGGCAGGGCCCCAGCAGCCTCTGGGCAAAAACCTTTTCCTGACATCCAACCTGAGCCTGCCCCGACTCAGCTGCAGCCGTTCCCTCCACTCCTTTCCCTGGGCACCAGAGGGAAGAGGTTCCCACAGCGCCAGCCAGGGACCCGCTCCCAAGGCTGTTGCCATGGCCACCAGGGCTGGGACCAGCTGGGATGCTCGGTGTCCATGGGCCGGGGTTCAGGAATGGGATTCCGCAATTTCCTGCCCCCACTAAAACCACGCTGCCCTCGCTGCCCTCCCGCCTCCCACGGAAAGCACAAAAGGCAAAGATTCCGGGCTGGGATAAGAACAATTTACTGGAAACACAACAAGATAAGGAGCAAACAGGAACAGCAACAAGATTGATAACAGAAGGGATAAGTAAAACTATTTGCAGAGAAAACTAAAACATCAACAATGGGCTCTTCACGGCAATGTATTTCCTCCTGTCTGCAAAGGACACCCTTCTCCCTGGGGTGAGAAAGCGTCTCTTTTCTGCCCCTGGCAATGACCTGAGGTAGGAGTGAATGTAATGACAGTGCCATAGCCAGACCCTCATGTTCTTCCATCCCACATCATGTCATTGGCAGGGGCAGGAAAAGGGACAGGTGTCTTCCTAGCATGGATCACAGGGAACATGGATCACCAGGGCTCTTTCCAATATGGGTCCTCCAATGAGGAATGAAGCTGGAGCTGGTCATGAAGCTCTTCTGCTGTTGGGGCACTGACAGAACGTCCCTTACTGGTGCTTCCATTGGTGACTGGTCAAGTCAGAGCTCTGGGTGAAACTCTTCCCACACTGGGGACACTCGAAGGGCCTCTTCCCTGTGTGGATGCGCTGGTGCCTGATGAGGGTGAACTTATGCTTGAATCCCTTCCCACAGTCAGGGCAGCAGAAGGGCCTCCCCTCTGTGTGAATCCGCTCATGGAGACGGAGATTTGAGCTGGTCTGAAACCTCTTCCCACACGTGGGGCACTCGTAGGGCCTCTCCCCAGTGTGGATGCGCTGGTGGATGATGAGGTGGGACTTGCGCTTGAAGCCCTTCCCACACTCAGGGCAGCAGAAAGGCCCCTCCCCAGTGTGAATGAGCTGGTGCCTGAGGAGATCGGAGCTGGTCCGAAAGCTCTTCTGGCACTCGGGACACTCGTAGGGCCTCTCCCCGGTGTGGATGCGTTGGTGGGTCACAAGGGTGGACCTGTAACTGAAGCCCTTCCCACATTCCCCACACTCATAGGCCCATTCCCTGGTGTGGATCATCTGGTGGCTGATCAGGGTGCTGCTCTGCCAGAAGCTCTTCCCACACTCTGAGCACTTGTGGGGATTCTCCCCATCATGAAGCTGCTCACGAACCACCAGCTCTGTGCTCTGGCTGAAGCTCTGCCCACCTTCCTGGCTCAGGGTGGGTCTTTCCTCCTCAGCGCACCCTGGGCTGGGTTTTGAGCCCCTCTTCCTGTGGAATCTCCGGGGATTATCCTCCTCATTGAATTCCTGGGTCATGGAGCTGCTCAAAACGGCCTCCTCCTCCAGGTTCTGCCATGGGGATTTGTCCTCCCTGGTCTCCATCCTCAGCTCCTTCTCTGGGGGAGGAAGGACAAGGAGAGGATGGGATTTGCCTCCATGCCAGAGGGAAGGGGAAGGAGATCCCCCCAGTGCATCCCCGGAAGGACGGCATTGGCAGCAGGGTTGTCCTGCAGCCACGGGCCGTGCTGGGCTGGGAGATGGAGCAGGAGAGAGGGGGAAAGGGGCACTGACTTCCTCCTCACCTGCCTGGGTGTCCTGGGGCATCTTCCTCTTCCTTGCAGTCTCTCCCTCCATCTGGCTAAATTTTAGGAATGGGAAATTCTGTTTTGGGAAGAAAACAAGAAATGAGCACACTAAATTTTGTATCAGATTGAAGGCAAACCAGGGGGAGAGTCTAAGTCAGAATTCCAGTTCAAAAACAAAATTAGGATCAAGGCAATGATACAGAAACACTGCCTTAAACTGACAGAGTCAGGATATAACCTGACACCCTGTTGGTCAGGGTGGTGGCAGCAGTCCCATTAAATGGTGGCTGCAGTCCTGTTGGAGTGATGAAGGAGATTCTGTCAAAGCAGTGATCCTGTAGAAGTGTCTGGCCTTCCTCTGAAGGTCCAGTGTGGTGGTTATGGAGCTCTTGTCCTCTGGGAATCCAGTAGGCAAGCTGCTCCTGGTGTGGAGTCTCAACTTATATCCAGGCAGGAATGCTTGGATCCTCCCCCTGGGCAGAGCATCCCACAATGGGATGATGGACTTTTATCAGTCCTGCAGTGACACTCAATGGCTCATTCACAGAAGATATCTCCCCTGGAGGGGTTATCAGGGCTGAGTCATGGAAGAGTTAAAGAACACTGCCCCACCTGTTCATAGCAGTTTATGAGGATGGGGATTGCAAACATGCATTTGGTTACATCTTACATGGCAAGCTGAAACAGTGGGGTAATCCCTGCTCAGGGGGTGAACACTACCCCCCTTACCCAAACTGGCTCAGGTGTAAAACCCCCACCCTGGAAAGGGCACACACAGGGGACAACGTTACGTCTCTGTCCCTGTCACTCCCTTGCCATGCCCCGCTTTCCTCTTTCTTTTAACTCTCTCTACCTCCCATTTACTTTTCAATAAAATCCATTTTGGATTTGGTCTCATTAGCACCTTAATTGGAGCAGAGGCATCTCTAGTAATTTTCTTAACCAGATTGAGACATTATTTTGGCACAGTGAGTTCAGGGCACTGTTGTCTGACCCCAAGTGCCTTTGACAACAGCATGGTTCCCTCCTCTGAGGAGGTTGTGGTTCTCTCTGGAAGAATTCTTGGAACTTGGACGCAGCTTCCTCTGAGTCACTTATGGAAGAACTGATGAGGAAAATGGCTGTTGTGGGTCTGGATTGTAAAGAAAATATTTTGTTGTCCTTCCCTGAAAAGTTTGTTAAAATCACTGGAGGAAAGTGAGCAAATAATACCAGCGAGATTGAAAAGGTTCCTTCACTCCAACGTGAAAAACACAAAGCTGTTGAAAGTCCCTGAAGAAGCCCAGCTCAAGTAGCTAAATTCCCAAATAACTCCAGCCAGGGGTGTCCAGTAGGATGTTTTGGAGAGTGTTCGGAGCCAGCAGATCCCGGACTCGAGCCCCGGATATCTCCAGGCTCCCTAAGAGGAGCTTTTTCGGGGGGAGAGGAGCCGCGATCGCCCCTCAGGAGGGTCCCAGAGGGTCCACGTGGGAATGGCCCGGTACCAACAGGGTGGGACATTTGTTTTGGGGATCCCCGTGAGAGCCGAGGCTGTGGAACGGGGGACCCCCGGGGCGGGGAGAGGGGAAGGGGCAATAGCGGAGCTGGGGGACCCCCGGCAGCTCGGAGATGAGGCGGTGACGGGACCCCCTGACCCTGACAGGGGCGTGTCCTGGGATGACTTCATGATGCTTGCACCCCTATTGGTCTGTCTAGCCCAGAAATGAGATCTGCACCTTTAAGGCTGGTTCTGAGAGCGAAGGAGTGGAGGGAGAAGCTGCAGTTTGTTTTCAGAAACTGCACTCACTTCTCCACATTCCAGCTTCTGGATGGACAGACAGCAGGACAGAGCTCTCCTTTGCTTTTAATCAGTTTTTAGGTCTCTGAGGCAGTGAAGTTTCCTGGACTGTGGTTTTTCCTTTTCTTTGGAGCTGTTTAAACCTGCTCTGGACTGAACAATCAGAATACCACCAGCAGCTACCACCTGAGACCCACGGGATAAGCCTGGGCCTAGGCATTTCCAGCGCTGGACAGACTGATAAGAGACTGATAATAGACTGATAAGAGATTGATAAGACACTGATAAGGCACTGATAAGATGCTGAGTGCTCGGAGCTACAACCCAAGGAGGGACTTTCGGAGTTTGTCATCTATTTTGGAGCAGCAGGAAGTTTTATTTCTTAATACTGTTCAATTTTTGTGCTGGTGAATGCTTCGCCTTTAAAATAAAGTTTTTTTAGACTTTTCTGTCTGGAAATATTTTCCTAGACTGGCTGAGGGTGGGGCTGCTGGATCGGCATTCTAGAGGAAACTCCTTTTGGAGGGTTTCAACTAAATGTGCCCTAAATCAAATAGGACAGGGTGATGGAAAGAAGGGGAATCCCAAGCGGCTGGATTGAGGGAAGGCTGGAGAGGGGGGTCTTGGGACCCCAGAACCTCCCAGAATCCCTAAGCAGGACCCTGGAGAGGAGGAATCCCCAGGACCGATGGAATCCCCACCAGCCCTGAGATGGGGGACCAACCATAACCCAAGAGAGATGAGACTGGAAATGGGAAACTCCTGGTGAATTTTTTTATTCAATCTTGATTTTTGGACATCAGGTGTCTTCTGCAAATGGACATGGATGGGAGGAATCCCCAACCCAAGGCATTCACACCTTGTTTTTCCCCAAACCAGGATTTTCCCCAAACCTTCCCACCATGACATTCCATTTGTCCCGCTCTGGGTGAGCTCAATCCCAAACCTGACCCTGATCCTGGTCTCAATCTCACTCCATGTTTAGACACAGCCACAGTTCTGTATTTATTCTCATCCCAGTCCCAAACTCATCTATCCCCAGACCCAATCCCAACCCCAGCCCTAAAGTTAATCCCATATCTAACCTTCACGCCAATCCCAGCTCTAATTCAAATCTCAGCCCCAACTCCAACCTAGCCTCAATACCAGCCCCTTCCAAAATCCTCAGCCCCAAACCAAATCCCAGGTTAAGCCCTTCTGGGGGTTTGGGGGTGCCTCTGTCCCTCTGAGCCCGATGATGTTTGGGTGGGGTCACACCAGGGCTGAGAGGGACAGAGACCCCCCCTTCCCCAGCCTCCCCAGGTGTGAGAAGGTCAGAGAGCCTCCCCCAACCCTGAGCACCCTCAGCAGTGAGAGGGACACAGAGCCCCTGGTCCCCAGCCCTGCACAGGCATTGCCTGAGGCCAGAGGGATGGAGACCCCCCGAGCATCCCCCAGGGTGAGGGGACAGAGACCACTGAGCATTCCCTGGGCTGAGAGGGACAGAGACTGCCCCGAGCACCCCTTGGCACCAGGGTGAGAATGGTGGAGACCCCCTAGGGAATGGCCTGGGGTGACAGGGACAGGGACACCCCTTGGGGAACTGCCTGGGGTGGGTGACAGGGACAGGAAAACCCCCCCCAAACCCCTCCCAAGCATCCCCCAGAGCGAGAGGCACAGAGACACCTTGAGCATCCTCTGGGCACTGGACAAAAAGAACTTGGCAGAAATCAAACTTGACTCTGCATAAATCACTTTGAAGAATATATGCTCTTCCTAAAAGTAACTTGGGATGAAAGCGCAAACAAATCCTAAATATGAATAAACCGACATTCCAAGAAGTGATGTGGCAATTCCAATATTCATTGCTTCCTGCACAGCTCCAGCTCAGCTGCTGGCAGGTTCCGATAAAAGGAAAGTGGAAATTTGGCCCAATAGAGATTCTTAAAAGGAAGGGAAAGCTGTGTGTAGCAGTCACAAAGGTGACAGGGATAAAGAGAAAAATGATTGTCACATTTGGTAAACCCCCAAGCCTGGGAATTCAGGACTTATTCGGAAATTTATCTACTTGAGCTGGGCTTCTTCTGGGACTTTTAGCCACCTTGCGTTCCTCACCGTGGGGTGAATGAACCTTGCCAGTCTCGCTGGTAACATTTGCTCCCTTTCCTCCAATAATTTTAACAAACTTTTCAGGGAAGGACAACAAAATATTTTCTTTACACTGGCCACCCATAAAAGCCATTTTCCTCATTATTTCTCCCATAAGTTCCCCAGGAGGAAGGAGCGACTTTTTCCAAGTTTCCAAGAGTTATTCCAGCAAGAACCACAACCTCCTGAGTGGAGGGAACCATGATGTTTTCAAAGGCACTTAGGGTCAGAGAACGGTGCCCTGAACTCACAGCACCAAAATAATGTTGCAATCTGGTTAAGAAAATTGTTAGAGAGATGCCTCTGCCCCAATTAAGGTGCTAACGCGACCAAATCCAAAATGGATTTTATTGAACAGTAAATGTGAGGTAGAGAAAGAGATAGAAAGAAAGAGAAAAGATGAGTGACAAGGGACAGAGACCTCCCCTGGACAGGGCCAAGTGTGACATTGTCCCCTGTGTGTGTGTGACCTTCCCAGGGTGGGTGTTTTACACCTGAGCCAGTTTGGGTAAGGGGGGTAGTGTTCCCCTCCTGAGCAGGGATTACCCCACTGTTTCAGCTTGCCATGTAAGATATAAACAAATGCATGTTTTCAATCCCCATCCTCATAAACTGCTATGAACAGGTGGGGCAGTGTTCATTATCTCTTCCATGACTCACCCTTGATAACGCCCTCCAGGGGAGATATCTTCTGTGAATGGGCCATTGAGTGTCACTGCAGGACTGATAAAAGTCCATCATCCCATTGTGGGATGCTCTGCCCAAGGGGAGGATCAAGCATTCCTGCCTGGATAGAAGCAGAGGCTGGAAATACCAGGGGCATTTGCCTACTGGATTCCCAGAGGACAAGAGCTCCATAACCACCACTGGACCTTCAGAGGAAGGCCAGACACTTCTACAGGATCACTGGTTTGACAGAATCTCCTTCATCACTCCAACAGGACTGCAGCCACCATTTAATGGGACTGCTGCCACCACCCTGACCAACAGGGTGTCAGGTTATATCCTGACTCTGTCAGTTCACGGCAGTGTTTCTTTATCATTGCCTTGATCTTCATTTTTATCTTAAATTGTGATTATGGATTAGACCCTTTCCCAGGTTTGCCTTCAAACCAGTAAAAAAACAATGTGTTCATCTGTCGTTTACTGCTGAAAACAGGATTTCCCATTCCCAAATATTTGCCAGATGGAAGAGGAGGCTGCAAGGAAGATGGGGATGCCCCAGCACACCCAGGAAGGTGAGGAGGAATTCAATGCCCCTTTGCCCCTCTCTCCCGCTCCATCTCCCAGCCCAGCACAGCGCCCAGCTGCAGGACAAACCTGCTGCCAACACCGTCCTGCTGGGGATGCACTGGGGGGATCTCCTTCCCCTTCCCTCTGGCACGGAGGCAAATCCCATTCTCTCCTTGTCTTTCCTCCCCCAGACAAGAAGCTGAGGATGGAGACCAGGGAGAAAAAACCCCCGCAGAAGAACCTGGAGGAAGGGGCTGTTATGAGTGACTCCAGGGCACAGGAATCCAACGGGGAGGAAAATCCCCAGAGATTCCACATGAAGAGGGGCTGCAAACCCAGCCCAGGGTGCTCTGAGTGGGAAAGACCCAGCCTGAGCCAGGAAGATGGACAGAGCTTCAGCCAGAGCTCAGAGATGGTGGTCCATGAGCAGCTTAATGATGGGGAGAATCTCCAGAAGTGCTTGGAGTGTGGGAAGAGCTTCAGGCAGAGCAGCACCCTCATCAGCCACCAGATGATCCACATAGGGGAATGGGCCTATGAGTGTGGGTAATGTGGGAAGGGCTTCAGCTACAGGTCCGAACTCATCAGGCGCCAACGCATCCACACTGGGGAATGGGCCTACAAGTGTCCCCAGTGTCAGAAGAGGTTTCAGACCAGCTCCAATCTCCTCCAGCACCAGAGGATTCACAGAGAGGAGAGGCCCTTCCACTGCCCTGGCTGTGGGAAGGGCTTCAAGAACAACTCCAACCTCATCAGGCACCGGCGCATCCACACTGGGGAGAGGCCCCACCAGTGCCCCACCTGTGAGAAGAGGTTTCAGACCAGCTCCAATCTCCTCCTGCATGAGCGGATTCACACGGATGAGAGGCCCTTCTGCTGCCCTGAGTGCAGGAAGGGCTTCAAGCAAAAGTCAACCCTCATCATCCGCCGGCGCATCCACACTGGGGAGAGGCCCTACGAGTGTCCCCAGCATGGGAAGAACTTCACCCATATCTCTAAGTTGACCAAACACCAATGCACCAAACACGTGAGGTGGAGAAATGATACCCAGCAGCCACCATGGATCCTCAAACCCTTGCAGGGCCCCTAGACTTCTAAAATTCCTTCTAAGAGAGGAGACTGGGAACAGCTATATCCAATCCCAGCCCCAGAAATTTATCAAAGTTGTAAAAGACTGGACAGGTGGAATTCAACTTTAATGCAATTTGTCCCACAGGATTAATGATAGAATACCAGATTACTTTATATAAATATGTTTCTGGCCTATTATGATCATGATCACACAGAAAGATCACTATCACAGTTATTTACTCCACTGTTCAGGAGCCATAACAATTATTAGAATATAGTGTTCTAGGAAGCAATTTTGAAGTCAACAGGGCCTTGCTGGAGTTGCTGGAGCCCATTGCAGGCACAGAGCCTCCTGCTCCAGCAGGAACTGCCTTTCCTGTGCCATGAGCAGGGCAGGTCCCGCTGCAGGAAAAGCCCCAGGCCAGCCCCAGCACAGGGAAGGGCTCGGGCACAAGGGCAGAGCGCCGTGCTGGGAGCTGTGCCAGGGAGAGCCTGAGGCACCAAAGGCACCTTGGCAGCAGCAGCTGCTTGCAGGCCGTGGCCAGAAGCCTCCCTTGGCAGCCCGGCCTGGTGGCCACCACTGCAGAGCTGCTGCCTCAGGGCTCATTCCTGGCTGGGCTTGAAAAGCTACTTCTGCTCCAGGAACCTGACTGGGAAGCCATTGGCCCCAGCACCTTGAGGACAAGATATTAATGACAAAACTCTTCATGGCAGCAGAGCCAAGGCAGGGGCAAAGGAAAGGGGAGAGCCAGGCCCAGGGGACAGGGCTGCCATGGTGATAGCTGTGAGGTCACTGCCCCTACAGCAGCCTGGCTGCCCTCAGCAGACATTCTGGCCAGAAGTGTTGTGAGGGCACCCAGCACATCGGAGAACCCACACAAACAGGAATTCTGTCCTTGGGAATGAGAGGGTTTCCCTGGGTCAGGCTGCACAAAGCTCAGTTTTACTCTTGGACAATTCCTGGGATGGGGAATCCACTTCTCTGGAAAAACAGTTGCCATTTTGTGCCACTCTCATCATTGTAAAATATTTCCTCTTTCTAACAAATGTAAATCCACCCTCATTCAATTTAGAGATATTGACCTTCGTTCTGTCACTGCAGGTTTTGGGAGAAAATGCCTTTCCCAAATAACCACTTTTATCCATTTTTACAGACTTTGGGGAGGAACCAAAAATCTTCCCGGATGGGATTTGGAGACCTCATCACTTAACCAGCAGGGATGGTCTGATGGCTCTGGGGTTGTTCCAGATTGCAAAGCAGTACCTATTCTATTACCAGCTATATGGCAGTTTTCTTTTGTCAAGTGGGCAGTTTGCCTTATTACTCTCTCTGAGTGCTCACAATCACCCCCACTACCCCCTCGGGAGGGGACATCTGCTGACAACAGGCTATTGAATGTCACTGCATGGCTGTTAAGAACTATAACATCCCATTGTGAGATGCTCTGCCCAGAGGGAGGAGCCAAGCATTGCTACCCAGAAATAATCCAGAGGTTCTGAAACACCAGCACAGCTTCTCCACTGGATTTCCCAGAAGAACAGCAGTTGCCTCTTCTTCCACTGGATCTTTGGAGGAAGAATACACCCTTTTCTACAGGATCCCTGCTCCAACAGAACCACCCCTGCTACTCCAGGAGGACTGCAGCCACAATTTTAATTGCACTTCTACCAACACCCTGACCCACAGGGTGTCATTTTGGGTTCTGACTTTGTCAATCTTGTTCTAGTTTATTGCACTTTTTTATTTGTTTAATTTTCTTCCCTAATAAAGAACTGTTATTCCTGCCCCCATATCTGTGCCTGAGAGCCCCCTCAATTTCAAAATGATAACAATTTGGAGGGAAGGGTTTTACATTTTCCATTTCAGGGGCAGCTCCTGCCTTCATTAGCCAACACTTGTCTTTTCAAATCTTGACAAGGGGAAGGTTTCAAAGCCTCAGTTATAAAGCAAATAAAGTTTGAAGGAACAAATAAAATAGTAATTGGTGATGATCTGTTAGTTCCAGAAGCAGGGTGAAATTTATTAGGACAGGATTTACAGGTGCAGTTTGACATACGAGTGCTCCTAGAGAAAGGGGAAATGGTAGTTAAGCTTATCCAATTAAGGGAAGAAGATGAGGAGAAAATTCATGAGATAGTGTGGGCAAAACCAAAAAACTGAGGTAAATTAAACATCAAACCTTTAGTAATGAAAATAGTTAATGAGAACCATCCAGTTTGGATAAAACAACATCCCCTCTCCCTGGAGGGGAGACAAGAACTGCAGCTACTAATCCAGGACCTGCTTGAGGACAGGACCTTAGAACCATGGATGTCCCCTCATAATACACCTATACTACCAGTAAAGAAATCAGATGGGACTTACAGGCTTGTCCAAGATTTGAGAGAAGTGAATAGAAGAGCTGTGAATTGGTACCCAGTAGTGCCTAACCCCTATTCACTGCAGAGTAATATCCCCCTAGCACACCAGTGGTTAAGTGTGATAGACTTAAAAGATGTTTATTGGGTGTCCCCACAGGCAGAGGAAAGTGGAATATATTTACCTTTGAATTGGAGGACCCCCATTCCAGGAGGAAGCAACAGCTTCGGTGGACTAGGTTACGCCAATGGTTTTCCGAATTTCCAAACATCTTTGTTCTAGCCCTAGGAGAAGTAATACAACTCTTCTCCATTAAACCTGAGATAAAGCTCATCCAATATGTACATTATTTGCTTCTCTCAGAATGGGAAGAAAAAGAAGTTCGGGAATCCACCACAGTGTTGTTAAATTTTCTTGGGAACCGAGGACTTCAATATCAAAAGGGATTCTCCAATTTGTAGAGTGGGAAGTAAAATTCCTAGGAGCTGGTGGCTGAACCCTGAGAGAATTACGGGGATAGTCTCACTCCCATGACCAAAAACTAAGAGGGAAGGTTTTTATGCTTGTTGGGATATTGTAGGCTATGGATTGAAGGATACACACAGGCCATCCAGTTCTTGTATGAAAAGTTAGTGGAAGAAGACATTGGGTAGGGAAAAGATGATGAACAAAAGTTTGAAGCTTTTAAAGCAAAATTTAGTGAGTGCACCAGCACTGAGTCTTCCTGCCTTAGACAAACCCTTCTATCTGTTTGTGGATATAGATAAAGGGGTAGCACATGTAGTATTAGGCCAGGACTGGAGAGGATCCGGGAAACCAGTGGCCTATGGCCTATTTAGCAAAACTGCTAGACCCTGTCAGCAGGGGGTGGCCAACCTGCATTCAGGCTGTGTCAGCGACTGCCCTACTCATAGCAGAAAGCAAAAAATTAACTGTTGGGAGAAAACTGAAAGTATACACCCCTCACTCAGTTAGAAGTATCCTGAGCCAAAAGGCTGAGAAATAGCTCACTGATTCCTGTATGTTAAATTATGAAGTGATCTTAATAAATAGTCATTTACAGCTGATAATGAGTAACCAACTTAACCCTGCTCAGTTTTTGTATGGAGAACCAAGTGAGGAACTAATACATAATTGCCTTGAGGTTATAAACTATCAAACTAAAGGAAGAGAGGACCTAACAGATCAACCATTCCAAGGAGGGAAATGATTGTACATCGATGGATCTGCACGGGTAATAAAGGGGCAGAGGGTATGGGGTACACTATAGTGCATGAAGGGTTGGAATCCATAGAAAAGAGAAAGTTACCTTCCAACTGGTCAGCCCAAGCGTGTGAGCTGTATACCCTAAAGGGAACTCTGGAAATATTAGCACAGAAAAGGAGAACAGTAGATAAAGACAGAAAATATGCTTTTGGCATAGTGCATAATGTTGGAAAATTTTGGGAAGAGAGGGGGCTATTAAATTCAAAGGGAAAGGGACTGATTAAAGTCTTAGAAACCTTACAATTACCAGAGGAAGTAGCAGTGGTATATGTTAAAGGACATAAAAAGGGGCTGACTCAGGAGGAGTGAGGGAACAATTTAGCTAATTTAGAAGCTAAAAATGCAACTGAATCAGATACAGAAAAACTAATAATAGTATTAACAACCATGAGAGAAATGCAAGAAGTCCCCGTATTCAGTGGGACAGAAGAGGAAGAACTCCTTAAAATAGGAGCCAAGAAATGTAACAAAGGGAAGAGGAGATTAGCAGATGGGAAGAAAATGTTGAATAAACCCCTTGCCAAGAAAATGCTAGAAGGCATACATGGAACAACACACTGGGGTACACAAGCACTAAGTGATCAATTTCTAAGGGATTTCGGATGCATAGGAATTTTTGGAATAGCTAAGCAAGTAACTGAATGGTGTGTGATATGTCAACAAGTGATTAAGAAAATCACGAAGAAAACACCCAGAAGAGGGTGACAACTAGCCTTGTGGCCCTTCCAAAACATCCAAGTAGACTTTACCAAGCTTCCACAGGTACAACAGTGGAAATTTTTGCCAGTGATAGTAGATCACTTGACTCATTGGGTCAAGGTGGTACACACTGTGAAAGCCAATGCTAATGTTCTGAGTAAAACACTTCTAGAATCAATCATTCCCTGATATGGGATGGCAAACAGGATTGATTCAAACTGGGGAACTCATTTCACATTGAAGATATTGCAGAAAGTTGTTTAGACCCTGGGAGAGAAATTGGAAATACACACTCCAAGGAATCCACAGAGTTCTGGTTAGGTTGAGAGAATGAAGCAAACTCTTAAAAGAGATCTAGTTAAGCTAATGATTGAAACACAAATGTCATGGGTAAAATGTCTCCCTTTGGCCTTATTAAGAATTAGAACCCAACCTCAGTCAGATCTGGGGGTGTCACCCTATGAAATGATGTTTGGGTTACCATTCCTGACCTCACCCCAGAAGGTTGCCATCTATGAGGAAGGGGAAACCAATGCCAAGAAATATGTTATGTCTATAGCACAAACCTTAGAAGGGCTAAGACATAAAGGGGCAATTCCTCAAACTACCACCCTGGATTTCAGAATCCATAATATTAATCCCGGGAATTGGGTGATGATTAAGTCATGGTGAGATCAGTCTCTGACTCCCCAGTGGGAAGTACCCTTTCAGGTACTGCTCACCACCGAATCGGCCATGCAAACTGCAGAGCGGGGATGGACTCATGCCAGCAGAGTCAAAGGCCCAGTAGAAGAACCCAAAGAGTGGAGTATAGCATCCAGGTCAGGTGAAACAAGATTGACTCTCAAGCAGAGACTGAAAGACAACCAGAAAAACACCAAGATGCCCAAAAAGTAGAATCAAGTTTCTACCAACCACCTTGAGAGCTGTCTTCCTGTTTTCATGGGTGAGAACTACCAGCATCTGTTGAGGGGAAGTACACAAGGGACTGTAAAAGGTAATGGGACAGCTTCTTTAGGAAAATAAGACAAACGAAGGAGGGTACAACAAAATTGGCCCCTTTGTTTGCTACCAAGAAGCCTCCATAGCCCTGTTGTGGGTAGCAACCCCATAGGCATGGTAAGGTAGGGACAAAAGGCCATACCAGACCTCTGTAATTCCTCAGTTGTTTTTTAATTCAACAGGGACTGGAAGGCAGGACCGAGCTGGCCTCTGTATTCACCCCTAAGATACACTGACTATGGGTAGCAGCCACATAGGCATGGTAGATGGGAGTCAAAGCCATACTGGACCTCTGTGATGCCTTTTTGTCCATTCCAATTAAGTGTGTCTAAGGAAAAAATGAGGTTTTTTCTGCTGTTCCCACTGTCCTTGCCCATATCAACAGATGCTAGTATGAGTCATTCAAGAGAGAGAAATTTTTTTACTTAATTGTTTGAGCAAAATGACTTAGAGAAAAAGAAAATGGGGGAGTGTTACAGATGAGTGAGTCTATGGTTGACTAGCACAATTAAGGGGTGAATATTAAATATATGTTAAGAGAATTTTTATAGATGTATAGCTATCCTTCTCCTCCCCACTTGCATTGTTATCATAGGATGGCCTCAGTATTCAGGGCATTTGGGAGGGTTGGTTTGTTACTATGGCAGCACCTGACCTCCAATCAAGGTGAAAGACAATGATCTCCACCACTGGACAGTGAAGAAAGAGTCGATTGAAAAAATTTTGGGAGGGGCTAGAGGTGCAAAATACAGAACATCCATTTTGTGGAAAACTACATGATGACCAAATCCTTTGCTCCTGGGACTGTATCATTTTCTCTATTCAGGATTCTGCTGTATTTTGATAAGTTCTTAATAAAGCATTTTTGAAAGTAAAAATAATTTCTCATATGGGGTTGGGGGAATGTGAGGCAAGGATGTTAACACTAGGTCAGCTCTCAAGGTAAAACTTCTCTGACATGGCCAGACTTCCTTAGGAGAGACCCTGGATCAATATCAATCACAGAATGCTGAAATCACTTCTTCTCAACAAAGAACAGTAATAAAATGGAGTCTTGAAAATAGGATTACATATCTGTTAGAAGCCCTTTGAAAAATTTCTCCATAACTGTAAAAGGAACTCTTCCTGCTGAACTGCACAAGAACCAAGAGCAGAGGAAAATCAAGGCAAAGCCATGGTTTGTCAGGATTTGCTTGATCTTATGAGCCCTGTGGTGCATTTGGAGCAGAGCCCTGGAACCTCAGGGCCTGAGAAGAGATGGCAGAAACCTTTCCAGGAGTCAAAGTCAGACAAAAATCCCAAAATGTCTCAAAGCATGAAAGGGTCCCACTGAGGTGCCATCCCCAACAAAGGCTCCTCATGGACTCATGAAGGAGAGAATTGGAGGCCAGGATTGCACAAAAAACCTCTCAGATATTCAGTGTGGAAAGAAAAATCCAAACTACCTTAAAAATCTTGAGTATCTCAAAGTATTAACGAGTCCCAATGAGTGTCAGTACAAAGCTCTCAAGGGGCTCGTTAAAGCAGATAATTGGGGCTGTGATTGCACAAAACTTTCACAGAGTCTGTATCAGAAGGGAAAAACCAAATACATTAAAATAACTGAAGTAGTTTGAAGCATTAATGAGCCCATTGAATGTCATTACTTATAAAGGCTCTCAAGGGACTAATTACAGCATATAATTGGAGGCTGTGACTGCAAAATCTTTCTCATAGAGTTTGTATCAAACAGGAAACACCAAGTACCATAAAATAACTGAAGTACCCTGAAGTACTACTGAGCCCCACTGAGTGTTGTTACTGACAAAGCCTCTCCAGGTATTAATTACAGTAGATAATTGGAGGCCATGATTGCAAAAACCTCCCAGAAACTCCAAGGCAAAAGCAAAATCCAAAGTCCTTTGAAAAACCTGCAGTCCATGCAGGGAGCATTCAGGAGCCCCCAGGGCCATTTCTGGCCAAGGCTCCCCAGGGACTCTTTCCAGCAGATCCTTGAGGCCACTGGGATGTGGGCTAGGGGGAGATGCTGAGGGCAGGACCAGGGGCTGACAGTGCCCAGCCTGGCTGGGGCTGTGCCAGGAGGCCCCAGTGCCTCAGGACAAGGTGTCTCCTCACAGCCCTTGGTGGGACAGACCCTGCTGTGCCCCAGGGCACCAAGGTTTTTCCTCTTCTTTGTCCCCACCCTGTCGTCATTGTCTCCGGTTCTCTGCTCTTCCTGGGGTCTGGGGACACTTTCTCAGTTGTGTCCCTCAGTGAGACCCATTAAAAGTCAAAGAAAGTTTGGAGTGTGATTCTGACTTGGAGTTCTGGAGAGGTTTCTTCAGCTCCCTCTCAGGGACTGATGTTCAGGGCCTGAGCACAAAGCCCCAGAGGTTCACTAAAGTTCTTGTGCTGTGTCTGTGCTGCTGAGCTGGGCTGGGCTCCTGGCCCAGAGGCAGCTCCTGGTAACCAAGAAGAGCTTCAAAAGCACATTTCTCTGGATGAGCAGCTCTTCTATCAGCCCAGCAGGGCTGGGGCACTGCCTGCAGCCACCCTGGGCACAGCACACAGGCACAGAGAGCTTCAATCAGTCAGGGTTGGGAAGGTGCTGAGAAGTGCCTGGGGCAGAATGACTGCCAGCCCTTGGCACAGGAACCTCTGGCTGCAGGACAAATCAGCTGCAGCTCATGGAGTGATCTCCTAAAGCTGGAACATCCCAATGCCTAGAGAGTCTGTGAGTAAAACTCTGAGTATTTCTGGTGTGCGGAAGGAAATGCTAGTGAAGCTGTGACATGCTGAGGGGTTCTGGTCTGTCATAGAATATTTCCAAGGCAAAAGTTTTTTATAAAAATGAGGAAATTTCAAAAGACTTTGCATTCAGTTTCCTATAATTGGCAAATGGCAGGGAAGGGGATATAAATCTTAAGGTTGATTATGAATTATTAATTATGAATTTTGACAAGTGCCTGACATATCTAATTTCAGCAATCAGTGAGTTCACAGGAGATCCCTAATGTGCTTGCAGCCACTCTGCCCAAGGACAGCACCAGCATCACATTTGCTGAAGCCACCAGGCTCAGTCTGAGCTGTCCTTTCTCCAAGCTGCAAACAGAACCTGCCCCCAGCCATTGCCCTGCAAACAGGCAGGGTTCTGTAGGGCCAAGGAGAGTGCACCGAGATTTGGGGTCTGTGAGTGCTGGCAGGGAGAGATCAGGCAAAGGGCAACACCTGCAGGAGGGAAAATCTCCAGTAAGCGGAGAGAATATCAGGCAATGAGAGTAAACAAATCTCAGAAATGCTGTGGCAGGGAGAGTTTAGAGATGTCCACAGGATCCCCTCCAGTGCAGCCCCTCCCTCTGAACAAGCCCCCTCCCTCCTGTGCCCCAGCCAAGCCTGTGCCCTCAGGGCCAGGGCTCCAAGGCATGCAGCCCTTCCTGTGCAGGCAGAGCTGCAGCAGAGCCGTGGGGCAGCTCTGCAGCCCCAGGCCCAGTTGCCTCTGCAGAGCACAGGGCTGGGAGCAGCTGCCTGGCACTGGGGGCTCTGGAGGGGGCACCGCTGGCTCAGGGTGATGCTGTCTCCAGTGCCCGGCTCTGGGCAATGCTGTCAGTGCAGCCAGGGAAGGAGCTGCATCTCTCTTCATCCAATGCCATCATAAGGACACTTGGAAGTCTCCCTGAGATTTCAGTCCAAGCAGGGAGCTTCAATCCAGGGTGCAGACCTGTCCTAGGGCTTCTCAGAGTTATAAGATTGATGGGGAAAGTCAGAGGTGTAGTGACACTGAAAATGTTGCTGGGTTGGTGAAATGAGCAATGTGAGTCTTTGGCTACAAATGTGGAGCTGGGCTGTGGTGGATCCATCTGCTCTCAGCAGTACCTGAGTATTTTTAAGAGAAAAATGCTAGTCTGAACATCCTCCATTTGAGAAAAGTCAAAGCCCAGAGAAATTCCAAACAGAATGAAGTGACAGAGCATCTCCCCTCCCTCTCAACACATCCTCTTGCTTTATGGAACTCACTCTGCTCTACCAGAGGGCAAGAGAAATGCTGAAGGTTTCTGATATTCAAGAATTCCAGGAGACACAGGGTAGTAGATTAAAAAGAAAAGCTAAGAACTCTTAAAACAAAAGCACGTCCATGTATGTTACAGACGATGGTAAATAGGAAATGGCTTTGATTTCGGTAACAGGTATTTCCTCTAACACTTCACTGTCTTTCTTCATGAACAGATCCCCATGGCCAGACGCAGCAAATGTCCAACAGCAGCTCCATCAGGCACTCCCTCCTGCTGGCATTGGCAGACACATGGCAGCTGCAGCTCCTGCACTTCTGCCTCTTGCTGGGCATCTCCCTGGCTGCCCTCCTGGGCAACGGCCTCATCATCAGCGGCCTGCGGCCACCACCTGCACACGCCCATGTTCTTCTTCCTGCTCAACCTGGCCCTCAGCGACCTGGCCTCCATCTGCACCACTGTCCCTAAAGCCATGCACAATTCCCTCTGGGACACCAGGAACATCTCCCACACAGGATGCGCTGCTCAGCTCTTCTTCTTTATATTCTTCATGTCAGCAGAGTTTTATCTCCTGACCATCATGTGCTATGACCGATACATGTCCATCTGCAAACCCCCGCATTACGGGACCCTCCTGGGAAGCAGCAGCTGCCTGGACCAGTGCCTTTATCAATGCTCTGCTGCATACGGCCAATACATTTTCCCTTCCCCTGCGCCATGGCAATGCCCTGAGCCAGTTTTTCTGTGAAATCCCCCAGATCCTCAAGCTCTCCTGCTCCAAATCCTACCTCAGGGAACAGGGCCTTCTTGCTGTTAGTGCCTGTCTAGGACTTGGCTGTTTTGTGTTCATTGTTTTCTCCTATGTGCAGATCTTCAGGGCTGTGCTGAGGATCCCCTCTGAGCGGGAACCGCACAAAGCCTTTTCCACCTGCCTCCCTCACCTGGCCGTGGTCTCACTGTTCCTCAGCACTGGATCATTTGCTAACATGAAACCTCCCTCCATGTCCTCCCCATCCCTGGATCTTACCCTGCCAGTTCTGTACTCGGTGGTGCCTCCAGCCCTGAACCCCCTCATCTACAGCCTGACAAACCAGGAGCTCAAGGCTGCTGTGTGGAGACTGATGACTGGATGCTTTCAGAAACATTAAACTGCTGGCCAATTTCTGCCAATCATTTGTAATAAAAGTCATCTTTATAGTTCTTTTTTGTTTGGTTGTGGGTTTTTTCTTTTCTTTTCCTGTTTTCATATTGTCCACTAAGAAATGTCTTTCTTTGTGCCATTTCTCATGTTGTTTTTCTCCACCTTTCCTATGGTCACAGATTGTGTCAATTAGAAGCTGTTTTCCTTGTGGCTTTAAAGGAACTAAAGGTTCTCCTACAAAGTTTTCTGCAGAGATGCCCTTTTTTTGCCTTCTCTGGAGCTGCAGCAGCAATGTCTGTGCGCAGAGCTGGGGGCAGATCAGTGCTGGCCCAGCAGCTGTGCCCAGCAGCAGCAGCACTTGGTGTTGCCAGTGCTGCTGCCGTGGCCCTGGTGTTGCTGTAGGGCCTGAGTGCTCTCGGGGCCAGGCATAGTCCTGGGGGTGGCAGTACCAGGGCTGCAGCAGAGACAGGCCATGGGCACTGCTGGGGCAGCGCTTACACCTCAGGCCAGGGCCTGGGGGCTCCAGGCTCCTTGCCCAGGCTCTCTCAAGAACACGCCCAGGCCAATGCTCAGCACAGAAAACCCCCCTGAGCAGCCCCAGGCTGGCTGTGGGCAGGCTGACAGCAAACAGCATGGCTGGGGCTCTGCAAAGGCCCTGGGGGAGACAGGAAGGAGCAGCAGAGCAGGGGCTGATCCATCCCCAGTGCACTGGACAGCACAGGGCAGCGTCCCAGAGCGTCCTCATGGAGCTGCCAACATCATCCCCCCTCTGCAGCCCTGGCCTCTTCCCCAGCTCACACAGGTGGTCCCATGCTTGCAGGCGCAGACACAGCAGCACTGGCTCAGCAGCCCCTGTTTGCATTGCACAGAGCAGAGGGAGCACCCCCATGCTGTTGGTGTGGGGACATGAACCTGAGGGAGCACAAATGCCATCAGCCCCTGGGGCCAGCAAGGGCTGGGGGACACCAGGGAAACCACTCAGCTTTGTCCTGGCCTCTGCAGTCAGCCAGAAAGTTTGTTCCCTTCAGCTGGGAGCTTCCTGTCCCACTGCAGACGTTGTTGCTCAGAGGCAGGGCTTCATGGCAGCCACCCCCAAACTGCCCTCAGCATTTCCTTGGCTTCACCTTTGCTTTCTTTACTCTCCCCTAGTACGCATTTCTTCCTCTTGCCCACCTCTGTTCCCTCCCCTGCAAACAGCCCATCCCTGCTTGCCCTTTCCTCTCTGGCCCCACTCCCCATAGCAGTTCCTGACTTGGCCCCATGGGAATGTCCCTTGGGGAGCAGGATCATCCTACAAGTTTTGCAGGAATTGTCTGCAGGCTCCTGCAGTGCCTGATGCTGTTCCCTTGCCAGAGGCACCCCAGGCCAGGGGGGCACATCTTGGCTGCTGTGTCTGGCTCTGGGGCTCCCTGTTCTGGGCAGTAAGGAGGTGCTGCAGAGGCTCTGCAGGACTGACAGGATGGGCTTTGGGGCTGGCAGCAGAAGCTGAGGGACCTGGGCTGCTGGAGCTTCTGAAGAGGAGGCCCAGGGCTCATCCTGCAACAGCTCCAAGGAAGGTTTCAGAGAATTCCAGAATCAGAAAGGGTGGAAATGACCTCAGAGATCATCAAGTCCAACATGTGTCCTGACAACGCTTTGTCTCTCCTGAGTCTTCTTTTCTCCAGGAAAAACAACCTCAGCTCCCTCAGGCACTCCTCACAGGACATGTGTTTCAGACACCTCACCAGCCTTGTTGCCCTTCTCTGGACATGCTCCAACCATTCCATGTCCTTCCTTAACTGGGGGGCCCAGAACTTGACACAGCACTCTAGGTGCTGCCCAACCAGTGCTGAGCACAGGGGAACAATCCCTGCCCTGCTCCTGCTGGCCACACCATTCCTGAGCCAGGCCAGGAGCCATTGGCCTTCTTGGTCACCTGGGCACACTGCTGGCTCATGTCCAGCCTGCTGTCCATCATTCACTGCAGGTCCCTTTCTGCCTGGCTGCTGTCCAGCCACTCTGTCCTCAGCTTATAGTGCTGCAGGGGTTGTTGTGGCCAAAGTGCAGAACTCGGAACTTGGACTTGTTAACCCTCATCTTGTTTGATTTGGGCCCAGGATCCAGCCTGTCCAGGGACCTGTGCAGAGCCCTTCTATCCTCCAGCAGATCCACACTCCTAGACAATTTGGTGTCACCATGGTTCCATGAGGCCTCCCAGTGTCACAATGTCCCTTTGGTTCCATGGGAACCCTTATGTCACAAAATCCCTTGGATCCTTGGGCCCCTGCTGTGTCACAAAATCCCTTGGTCCCCCAAGGCCCTGCATTGTCACAATGGACCCTTGGTTCCATGAGGTCTGACAGTGTAGCAATGTCAATGCAATATTTCCTGAAAATTTCCTTCCCTGGGTTTTTTTCTCCAGTGAGGATAAGAAGCCTCAGCTTCTCCATGTTTTGCTTCCCTGGAATGTGGTCTGGAGATTGTTTATCCAAACATGTGAATTGTTTTTACTTAATGACCAATCACCATCAGCTGTATTGGACTCTGAGGAATCAGTAGTGAGTTTTCATTATCATTCTTGGTAAGCCTTATGTCTGTATTCTTCTTTTTTAAAATACAGTTTTTGAAAAGCATAATATAATATAATATAATATAATATAATATAATATAATATAATATAATATAATATAATATAATATAATATAATATAATATAATATAATATAATATAATATAATATAATATAATATAATATAATATAATATAAATCAGCTTTTCTGAGAACATGGAGTCAGATTCTCTTCTCTCACCTTGTCCTGAGCACCTCACAAACACCACACAGCAATACTCTTCTTGGTTCCCCAGTGTCACAATGGCCCCTTGGCTCTGTGCTGCCGTGTCCTACACAGTGTCACCATGGTCTGCTTAGTGCCACCAGGCCCTGCAGTGTCACAATGGCCTCTTGCTTCCCCAGGGCCCTGCACTGTCACAATCATCAGAGAATCAACCAGGCTGCAAAAAACCTTGGAGAGCATCAAGTCCAACCGGGGACCCAACACCACCTTGTCACTGAGACCATGGCCCTCAGTGCCACATCCAGTCTTTCCTTAAACACTTCCGGGGACGGTGACTCACCCACCTCCCTGGGCAGCCTGTGACCTAACATTGTGCTGCCCAACCAATGCCGAGAACAGAGGGAACATCACTGTCCTGGTCCTCCCGGCCACACGGTTCCTGATTCATAGGAGTGCCAGGGCTTGGATAAGGGAAATGGTGGGGAGAGGGTGAGGGCAAAGTGTTATTGATTGTCAGCCATGAAGAATCTTGATTTTCGTATCTATTCAGACTGCATTAGAAGGTGCTAGAGATCATTACTAACTGGACATAGCTGATACCAACTTATATTCAGGAAATGAACACTAGACAGGAAAAAAACAGTTCTCTCTGCATTTTTTCCAACAAAGTATATTCACTTTCAATACACTTCTGAAATCTATCTAATTAATCACAGAAGAATTGAAACTTAAATTATTCCCTGGGGCTTTTTTTTTTTCAAGAGTTTTGCATAAATATTTATGAGCCTTTGTGACTAAACTCCTGAACTGAAGAGCTCAAGAAAGAAGAGGCCTCTGGAGGAGTAAAATTCATCAGCAACCTCCCAATGGCTGAGGATCCTTCCCCTTCAGAGCAGCAATGAACAGAAATGGGCACAGCTTTGTGGCTGTCCCAGTTTTGGCACGGGCCCTGGGCCTGGAGCAGGAGCAGCTCTTGAGGGCCCCAAGGCCCGGGCTCTTGTGCTGCCCTGGGCAGATGGGATGGCAGCAGGGGCTGCAGAGCTCTCAGCACCTCAGCCCGAGGGGAGCAGGGCAGCCAGGGAGCCTCCTTTGGCCTTGGCCAAGCACCTTCCCCCACGGTGGGGCTGAGTCTTGCGGCAGCTGCAGCTGCTGCTGTGCCCTTGCCAGGGGCTGAGGCAATGGGGCAGTGCCCAGAGCAGCCTGGCCTGAGCGAGGCTGTGGGGCCAGAGCCGGCCGGGCTAGGGAGAGGCCCTTGGTACTGCCCAGAGCTCAGGGCAGCTGGCAGAGCTTGCAGGGAGCTGGGCTGGGCTCCGAGAGCCTGGCCCAGAAACCATCAGTGTCCATCTCAGCCTGGCTGAACGTGTAGGGGCAGGACTCAGGCCAGGCCTTGTGGGGCAGGGCCAGCGCCTGTGCAAGGCATTGCAAACAGGCAAGTGGCCCAGAAAGGAGGCTGCTCCGTGCCTTTGGTGGCATGGACAGAGCAGGGAGGGGGCCCAGGACATTTGTCAGCACCAGTGTCTGTGCTCAGCCCTTGGCAGCCCTGGCTGCTGAGCCCAGCTTTGGCCTGGGCTGAGTTTGGCTATTGTCCAGCTCCATCCTCCTGCAGGGCACAGGGCCTGTTCCCGGCCATGGCCAGCCCTGGCTCCCTCTCTGCTGGCCCAGAGGCCGGCAGAGCCTGGGGCAGGGCTGTCTGTGCAGCCCCACAGGTGCCACGGGCTCTGCAGGAGCTGGCAGAGGCTGCCCAGCAGGGAGGCCATGGGGCACAGAGCCCCAAGGCTGCTGTGGGCACCACGGCACAGGGGCTGTTCCCAGCCACAATGCTCCTGGCCTGGGCTGGGCCTGCACAGGGGCTGGGCCACCATGGCTGGGCCAGCACAGGGCCACAAAGGGGCCACGCAGCCGCTGCCAGGGCTGACAGCAAAGCCAGGCACACACAAGCAATTGCTGAGCCAGGCCTGTGCTGGCCAGGCCTGACTGTGCCAAAGGCAGAGCTCAGCTGCCCTTGGGGGCTGCAGGAACAGTCCAGAGCCCAAAGAGCCTCCGTGGCTGTGCTGGAGACCACGGCTGCAGGAGGGAAATGCAGGGCTGGTGTGGGATAGGGGGGGCATTGAATTCCCGAACACCTTATTTCCCAGGGGTTTGTTGGCTGACAATAAATGAACATCCCTCTGTGTCTCAGGCAGCTCCTTCTCCAAGGAAAGCAGACGGGAGTTGGAGCCCAGGAACTGACAGCTGCAGGTGCAGCCTGGGCTGGAGGGAGCTCAGATTTGCACAAGGCTGCTCTGAGTGCCAGGGCTTGGATGGGGAAAATGGTGGGGTGGGGGTAGGGACAGAGTGTGATGGGTTGTTGGCCATGAATGGTCTTGATTTTCATATCTATTCCAACTGCATGAGGAGGTACTTGGATTCAGTGTCAGCTGGAAATTGCACGTATCAATAAATTGACAGGGAAAAAACCCCTACCATAGACCTAAGAAATCTTTTCTAACTGTCTTTTTAAATAGAATCTATTCAACTTGAATACACTAATGAAGTTTGTCTAATTCACCTCAAAAGATTTGAAAATTGTAATCAAATTATTCCCAGAGGCTTGGCTTTTTAAGGTGTTCTCAATGTTAATGAGCCCTGGGACACTGAATTCCTGCACTGAAGAGCTGAAGGCTGAACAAGTCCCTGGAGCAGGAAAATTCAGCAGCAGCCTCCAAGTTGCTGAGGATGTCAGCAGCCCCCACTGAGGCCGTCCCTGCCCAGAGACCGTGGGGGAATGGGCAGACAAGGAGAGTGCCCCTGGGGCTGGGGCCGCACAACTCAGAGGCACCAGCGGCTCCAGCTGGGCAATGGAGTGAGGAATGTGGCTGGGAAAGCTCTGCCTGGGCTGTGCCAAGCAGGACAGACAAGCCCTAACTCCCATCTCCCAGACAAGTCTCTTAATGAGATTTTTAAAAGGAAATTCAATTATTTATGTGCTCTGAGTTGGATGCTGTGGAGAAATGCCATCAAGAGATTCTCAGGCACTCAAAACAACAAAACAGCCTTTACTGGCAACCTGGAAAATCAAAGAAATTTTTGTGAAAGCTTTAATATTACATATAATCAACAGAAAACACTTCTTGAAGCATTAACTTGACCCATTCAACTTCCCAAACTCTAAACCTGTTCAATTTTAAGTTAATAAAAATGTGCAGGGAGAGGCAATTAGAAAGATTTAGAGAAGCGCACACAGAGCTACCAATTCCTGGACTCCAGCACTGTTCAGATGGAAATTCCAAGAGGAGGCAGGGTGAAGATGTGTGCTTGCCTTGTGGTCAGCCTTCAATACCCCTTGGTCTTCCTGGGCCCTTCCCCCAGGTAGGACTTGGGCTCATTTGGTCACCCAGGAGCTGGGCTGGGGGCTCCAGAGGTGGCTGTGGAGCATTGCCTGAGCTGTGCCAGGGACTGGCAGACACTGCTGGGCTGGGATAGAGGCTCTGGGAGGATTGGGGTCACAGGGCAGGGCAGGGCTGGGGTTGCAGGGCAGGGAAGGTTTGGCGTTCCAGGGCAGGGCCAGGCTGGACCTGCCCCTTCCTCCCCCACACATGAAAAGTTTTGAGCCAACAATCTCCTCCACTTTGTCACAACAGGCAATGATGGAGGTGAAGTTCCAATTCTCTCCATGGGCACCTCGAGGGGAAGGACAGTTCTTTTCTATAGAAAGGAAAGCACAGACCCCAGTATTTGCAAGGGAGGTCAGAGCCTCACTGGGCCAAGGCCAGCCAGACATGTCAGGAATGACAGATTTTTTCTGGGAGCAGTCTTTTTTTTTAGGAAATTTTGGAGATGGAACCCCAGTCTCAGCCATGGGTTTCTGGAGAAGAAGGACAGTTTCTTCCAATAGGAAGGAAAGTGCAGAGATTTCCCCAATGTTTTGGGGACAGATGGAAAGCGACCCTTGTGAAACCACTGCAGCCAGATTTGTACCGGCAATATTCCTATGGGAACAATCCCTGGATATAAGGAAATTCGGAGGAGACATCCCAAATCTGACCATGGGTTCCTGGAGGAGAAGGAGAGTTCTTTTCCATAGGAAGGAAAGCACGGAGTCCCCGTGCTTCAGCAGCAGATGAGATCTTCAACATGCCAGGGTCAGCTGGACCAGTCAGATGGCCCCTGGGAGGCCAAACCAGCCAGACCTGTTCTGTGTTCCCTTGGTTTTGTGGGGCCCCACCGTGCCGGAATGGTGCCTTGGGTCTATGGGGCCCAGCAGTGTCACAATGGACTCTTGGTTCAATGGGGTCCAGCAGGGTCACAGTGACCCCTAGGTTCCAGAAGGCCTCACAGTGTCATAATGGTCCCACTGATTCCATGAGGACTTTCAGTGTGACAATGGTCTCCCTGGTTCCCCAGGCCCCACAATGTCACATGACTCCTCTCTTCCATGAGCCCTGCAATGTCACAATGAACCTTTGGACCCTGGGGTTTTGCAGTGTCGCAATGGTCTCCTTTGGCTCCACAGTGTAACAATGGACCGTTGATGACACGAGGTCCCTCTGTGTAACCCTGGATCTTTGGTTCCATGCATCCCTGCACTGTCACAATGGTCTCATTTGGTTCCTAGTGTCACAATGGACCTTTGATGACATCAAGCCCTGCAATGTCACAATGGACCTTTGGTTCCATGCAGCCCTGCAGTGTCACAAAGGGTTCTTGGTTTCACGAGGCCCCACAGGATCCCAATGGTCCTTTGGTTCTGTGGGGACCTCCAGAGTCACAATTTTCTTGACAGTTCCATGAGGCCCTGCAGTGTTACAATGGACCCTTGGTTTGATGGGGCCTCTCAGTGACACAATGATCCCTACACCCCAGGGGAGCCACACAGTGTCAGTACAGTCCCCTTGGTTCCATGAGGCCCAGCAATGTCACAGTGCTCTCCATGGTTCCATGAGGCCCCACAGTGTCAAAATGGTCCCTTGGTCTCACAAGGCCCCACAGTGTCACAATGGTCCCTTGGTCTCACAGGGCCCCACAGTGTCACAATGGTCCCTTGGTTCCATGGGCCCTGTGCTATTGCTGCATTCCCCCCTGCCCTTCTCAGCTTGCCCTTCCAGCTGAGAAATGCTCCCTGGGCCTCGGCCTTAGCCAGCAGCCCCTGGGCTCAGCTCCTCTGCAGCTCATCACAAACACTGTCTGCTCCAGGCACTGCTGCTGCCCAACCAGCTCCTGGTTTCTGTAGGAGCAGGCTGGGAACTGTTTTTGTTCCCTCAGTGGCATAACATCCCTGTTCTCACAGTGCCAAAGAAAGCTGTTGGTGCCAAGTGCGGCCAGGATGAACCATTTCTGGGACTGAAGCCCCTCTCTTGGGGCCCTGCAAACAGCGCTCCAAAAGGAGCCCTTGGAGCTCTCCTGGGCCAGTGACTCCCTCTGAGTGGGGCCTCTCCCAGCCGGGAACTCTCCCGTTTGCTGCACTCGGGGATCCTGCAACAACGATAGAGCCTGGGCCGATCCCCCCACTCCTCCAGGCACAGCCCTTTGCCCTTTGCTGGGGAGATGCCAAAGGATCAACAGTGGGCATTTCCTGCCCTCAGGGGAATTTCTCACAGGTGCCTTGCACTGACTCTTTGTGTCTGTGTGCACACAGGAGTGCCTGTGCTGGAGAAATGTGGCAGAAATGCTGCTCTCTGAAGGGTTTGAGTGCCTTGGAAAAGTGAGTCAGTCAGACGTGTAGATAAGTTTAAGTCACTAGGTCTAAGTGGAGCTAAATGCCGTTAGGAGTTTTTCTTTTGCAAAGTTGTTATGTTTAATTTAAGTTAACTATTGTTAAATGCTATTCCTCTGTTAAATCGCAAAGTCATGCGTTATAAGTTAAAGTAAGTACTATTTAGTGCCACAGACATTTTTTCCATAGAAATCCTTTCTTTGGGATTTGCTCATCTTCTGGGAAGCTGAGGCCCCAGAAGAAGAATGTAAACAATTGTTATCGGCTGGTGTGGAATGCAACAGGTGCAGCGGTGATTTGGCTTCTGTGAGAGTTTGGATTTGCTGACCACTTATAGGAGAGTTTGTCCTTGCTTTCTGCTGGACACAGAACTTTGTTATTCATTCTTTTCTATTCTATTCTTAGCTTAGCAGCCTCTGCAACTTCTCTCCTTATTCCTTTTAGTATAGTTATAATGTATTATATATCATATATCAATAAATCCAGACTTCTGATCATGAACTAAGATTCTCGTCCACTTCTCTCACCTGATGACCTTATCAGGTCGCTGTAATATCTGGTGACCCCTCGTGTCAGAACAAAAATTAATTTGATAAGACCAGAGGAGCAAATTGTTGCACTGGGTAAAATCCTGTATGTGTAGCATATGATGGTTGCTTTGAAGTGGCCACAGAGGTGGATTCAAGCCAGGAGATGAAGAACTGAAGATCCTGATTTGGACAGAGTTCACAGCCAAGGCTGACCACAAGAGAACCTTCTTCTGGAAAACCTTCAGGAAGATGTTCGGAACGAGCAGCAGACTCATGGAGCTGGCCAGAGAAAGCTGGACTCTTTCAAAAGGTACTGTTGGCTTTTCCCTTCCTGATGAACCAGCCCTTCGTAGCTTGTGGCTTTTCGTATGGCAGACACATGCCTTGGAGGAAGAGGTTCAGTTCTCCTTTTCAGAGGAGAAACTTTATGCCCCCTGGCAAGAATGTTGTAGAGAAGACGGATGTTTTTTGGAAAAAACAGATCTCTGTGAGTTCTTTCGATGGGCAAAGCTTTTTGGGTTCTTTACTGATGTCCTATACGCTTTGGATGTTTTTGTCTGGGAATGCCTGGACTCGATTGTCCAGTTTGTCTGGAGGGAGGGGCGTCTTTTGCCTCCTGTATACCCAGCATTTAGAAAGCTCTTCCCAGTTTTGAAACAGAGAGCAGCTGTTTTTCCATGGATTTCTAACTGCTATGGGCAGGCCCCGTTTCCACTGTCCCCAGTGGGAGAAGACCCGGTGAGGGATGAGTTGGGGCTTCCCAGCCCCCCCTGCTTCGCGGCGGGGCGGGGGCGGGGCTGAAACTTCGCTGCGCGAAGAAGTTTTTTTTTACTCTTTCTCCCGAGCCTGCGCAGATGGAACCTTCTCTTCCCCCGCCTTCTCCCTCGCAGGGGGGATGGTAGTGGATGGACCTGCCACACCCAGCCTCTCGGACCCTGCCCCGTTCAGAGATAGGGGTGGCACCGGTCCCCGGGGCCTCCCCGCCCCTGCCAGCGCCACGTCCGCCACCAAGATCCTCCCCGCCGGCGCGGCCGCCGCTCCGCGCGAACCCGTCTCCGCCAGGCGGTCGGGCCCGTGGCTTCACCGGTTTCCCTGCCTGCGACTGAGAATGCAGAAGCAGCACTTCCTGTGCCTGCTGAATTGCTAGGCGATGACGACACGTCTCCAGCTTCCGGCTCAGTGGAGGAGGGATTCTCTCCAGCCCCTTCGGCCCCCCCGCCGCTTCCACCGGCCACCCCGCTGCCTCAAGCCGAGACGGTCCCTGTTCAGGATGGTGCTGGAGACAGCGCCGAACCCGCGGGACCCTTGGAGCAGCCCGCGGCCGCTCCTACATCCAACATGATTCCCTCCCCGGTTCCGGACGCCCCTCCGCTCACACCAGCTGCCCCAGCAGTTCTGCAGCCATCAGAGACAATGTCCTCCGTGTCAGCATCAGAGACTGCCCTGGAACCGGCGGCTTGTTCAAGCTCAGACCATCCCGGGCCGGTTGCCTCTGTAGCAGGGGCCCCGGTGGCTGGTCTCTCCTTCCATGGAGCGGGGGGTGCTCGCCAGCTGACTGTGGGGGCAGTGCGTCTGCCTGCATTCAAGATCAGCATTCTCAGTGGGTTGGAGGATGTATTTTCAGGGATTGTCCCATGGAGGCTGCCATCTCTGCCGCCTCTCTTGTGCCCTAGTGGCGGGGGGCAGGTGAATCCCTAGAGCTCTGCCTCTGGTCCCCAGCCCCGAGGGGGTGGGGATGAAGCCATGGGGCAGATGAGAGACAAACCCGATGCATTTGCATTGCAAGGGAAGAGGGCACAGATGGAGGAGACCATAGCTGGTTTGCTGTGGGAAACAAACATCTCCAGACCCCAGATGGGATTTCTGGGGAAGGCTTCTGTTCCCTCACTGCTGGCGTGCCTCAGTGGTTTTGGGAAAAGGAAGCGTGTCACCACCCGTGCTGCCATTGTACTGGCAGCAGGGTGCAGGCCTGTGCCTGTGGGAATGCAGAGCCTGTGTCATGGGTTTGGCCTGGCCTGTTGGGCTCAGGAAGTTTCTGAGCCAGGGCCATGACTTGGCCTCTTGATGTTGCTGGGAGTTGTGGTTTCTCCTACCGGTCCTGGCCCCCCTTTGTGGGCCAGTTTTGGGGTTCCTGGTCCATCATGGGCCAGGGCCCCCAGGGCCTTTTCCTTCTCTGGCACTGCTCTGCTCGGCTGCTGCTCTTTTCGTTTTCAATCAAAAAAAAAAAAAAAAGAAATTTAAAATTAAATAAAAATGATTGAAAATAGTGGGCAGCAGCTCTGAAGCACTGAAGCATTGAAGGGCCAGAAAAGGACATGCCAAAAATTGTTCAAATTATTTGAAATTGTTGTAAGACTGTCAATGGTTTGTGATAACTATTGATGGGACTTTTGCAGAAGTCCGTTTCAGGACCATAAAGGACTCTAAGATTTGTCCAAGAGAAACAACTTCAGCTCATGGACTTGAAACTCAGCTGCTTGGACTTGAATTCTCTTTGCATTGTTTTTTACATTTTCTTAGATTGTAAGATTGTTTTAGTGATTTGTTAGTATTGTATATTTAACAGGTGAAGAAATTTCCTGTTCATTTAACATCAGGATTTTTCTTTTTAATTTATACAATTTAGAAAGGTGAGATGTCGCAGACATTTTTCCATAGAAATCCTTTCTTTGGGATTTGCTCATCTTCTGGGAAGCTGAGGCCCCAGAAGAAGAATGTAAACAATTGTTATCGGCTGGTGTGGAATGCAACAGGTGCAGCTGTAATTGGTCTTCTGTGAGTGTTTGGATTTGCTGACCACTTACAGGAGAGTTTGTCCTTGCTTTCTGCTGGACACAGAACTTTGTTATTCTTCTTTCCTATTCTATTCTTAGCTTAGCAGCCTCTGCAACTTCTCTCCTTATTCCTTTTAGTATAGTTATAATGTATTATATATCATATATCAATAAATCCAGCCTTCTGATCGTGAACTAAGATTCTCGTCCACTTCTCTCACCTGAAGACCTTATCAGGTCGCTGTAATAATTTAGTGCTGTTCTTATGCTACATTGTGAAGTTGAACGTATCTGTTAAGGTTAAGGTGTAAGTTCAGTGCTCCTAAGTTTGAGCCCTGTTAAGCTTTAGGCCATATTCCTTTTATCCTTGCCCTCACTGTCCTTGTGTCACACACACACCCACACACACCCACACACACACTCACACACACCCACACGCACACACACGGACAGTTCTCGGTTCATTTCTGGTTTGGTTGCCTGAATTTAGTTTGGTTTTGTCATTGCTTTGTTTCCTTGGTGTGCCTGAAGTATCCAGTCAGGAGCAGAGTGACTCTTGCCAAGGAACTTTGTGCTCCTGCCCATTAATATTAAATCTGATTTTTGCTGATCCCTTGCTGGGGATTTTTTCAGCGCTCTCAGGGCCTCGTTGTGAAAAGGGTGAAGGAACCCTGGCCCAGGCTCTGTTCCTGGGGGACAGGGGATGCTGCCGGGGGGTCCCTGTCCCCCTGTGTCACCCCCATGGCCCCGCCCTCCCATCCCCATGTCTGGCTCTGGGGTTGATCTTGTGGAACATCCTCTGGGGGAGGCTGCGGGGCCGGGGGTGAGGGGACCCGGGGGGACAGGGGACCCCACTGTGCACAAGCAGGGTTGGACTGCTCTGGGGGGAACTGTGAGGGGGGCCAGGGCAGAGTGACCTCCCCAGTGACCGCACACAGCCCCTGTGATGTCACAGAGCCTACTCTGAGGTGTCATACTGTGATGTCATGCAGGTGCTCTGTCATGTTGCAGAAGACTCTGTGATGTCACAAAGTCACACTGTGACATCACAGCCTGTTCTGTGACGTCACAGGCAGCTTTGTGATGTTGCTCAGTCACCGAGTCATGTCACAACACGCTCTGTGATGTCACAGAGCCATCCTCTCTGATGGCAGTGTTTGCTCTATGGTGTCACACCCTACTCTATGACACCAGAGTCAGCTCTGTGATGTAATGATGTCTCAAAACGCTCTGTGATGTCATACTGCCATTCTGTAATGTCACAGCACACACTTTGACATTACAGCCTGCTCTGAGATGTCATACAGCCATGCCATGATGTCACAGCCTGCTCTGTGATGTCCCAGAATTCTCTCTATGATGCCGTAGCTGCTCAGTGACCTCTCACAACAAACTCTGTGATGTCATAGCCCAATCTGTGACCTCACACAGCCCACTCTGTGCTGTCACACAGCCCCTTGCTGACATCCCAGCTGCTCTGTGCCTCTATGACACAGCCACAGAGGTGCTGCTGCGACACAGCCCCCTCTGGGCCATCCCACAGCCCCTGCCAGTGCTGAGCCCCTGTGAGCTCTGTCTGTGCCCTGCTGGTGTCCCTGAGGGGCCCTGGCAGTGCCCCAGCCCTGCTGGGTTGTGCACAGGAGCTGCTCCTGGCCAGAGCTGTCTCTCTGCAGCACTGCCCTTGCCAGGAGCTGCCTCTGGGCCAGGAGCCCGGCCCAGCTCAGCAGCACAGACACAGCACAGGGACTGCTGATCCCTTGCTGGGGATTTTTTCAGCGCTCTCAAGGCCTCATTTGTAAGAGGGTGAAGGAGCCCTGGTCCAGGCTCTGGCTTTGGGGGACATGGGGATGCTGCCAGGGGGTCCCTGTCCCCCTGTCCCACCCCCAGGGCCCTGGCCCCCTGTCCCCGTGTCAGGCTCTGGGGTCGATCTCGTGGAACATCCTCTGGGGGAGGCTGCGGGCCCGCGGGCGTGGGGACCCGGGGGGACAGGGGAACCCGCTGTGCACGAGCAGGGTTGGAATGCCCTGGGGGGAACTGTGAGGGGGGCTGGGGCAGAGTGACCTCCCCAGTGACCACACACAGCCCCTGTGATCTTACACATCAATCTGTGATGTCACAGAAATGTCTGTGATTTCACAAAGTCACCCTATGATTTCACAATCTGTACTGTGATGTCACCACCTGCTCTAGGATTTTACTCAGTCACCTAGTGATGTCACAACTCACTCTCTGATGCCCCAGTTCCACACTCTATGACGGCAGAATTTGCTCTATGGCCTCATACCCTACTCTATGACATCACAGCCAGGCCATGATGTCAGAACCCCCTCTATGATGTCACAAACCCTCTCTGTGATGTCACACTGCCTGCTCTGTAATGTCACAGCACACACTTTGACCTCACGGCCTCCTCTATGATGTCATACAGGCATGCCATGATCTCACAGCCCACTCTGTGCTGTCACACAGCCCCTTGATGACATCCCAGCTGCTCTGTGCCTCTATGACACAGCCACAGAGGTGCTGCTGCGACACAGCCCCCTCTGGGCCATCCCACAGCCCCTGCCAGTGCTGAGCCCCTGTGAGCTCTGTCTGTGCCCTGCTGGTGTCCCTGAGGGGCCCTGGCAGTGCCCCAGCCCTGCTGGGCTGTGCACAGGAGCTGCTCCTGGCCAGAGCTGTCTCTCTGCAGCACTGCCCTTGCCAGGAGCTGCCTCTGGGCCAGGAGCCCGGCCCGGCTCAGCAGCACAGACACAGCACAGGGACTTTAATGACCCTCTGGGGCTTTGGTTCTCTTTGCATCAGTCTCAGTTCCTCAGAGTGTGCTCAAATAACTTCTCAAGAACTCAAAATCATATTCAAAGTCCAAAGTTTCTTTAACTTTCAATCGGTCCCACTGATGGGACTCATGCTCCCAGTGGTCAGACCTAACATGATAGTGTCCCCAGGTTCCAGTCAGAGCAGAACACTGGAGGCAGTGATGACAGCTGGGGACAAGCAAGGGAAAGGTTTCTCTGGTGCTGAGCAAAACTGGATGTGTTTGAGGAATGCAAAGGGCCAAGGCCTGAGCCCCAGCCCCTGCCAAGGCGGATCCTGTCCTTCCCTCATTGCTCAGGGCTCTTCCCAGGATGGGCACTGGCATGTGGGGATGTGCAATGGCAAGGGCAGGAGCATGGGGCGGCCCCTGCCAGGCTGCTGAGCAGGGACAAGGAGGAAATGAGGCCCCAGCCCTGCAAGGGTCACTTGTCCCCTTGTGGCCTCAGGCCCAGGGCCAGCAGCCATGGCCAAAGTGCTGCCCAAGGTGGCTCTGTCAGGGCTGTCTTGCAGCTGCTGCCCACCCCTGTGCCCTGTGCAGCCCAGGCTGTCCCACGGTGTCCCTGCCCTGCACCTCTGTCCCTGCAGGCTGTCGGCATCCCCCGGCTGCCCACCTGGCTGGGCCCTTCCTTTGCTGACAGCTCTGCTTCCTGCCTGCCTCTGCTTGCCCACACAAAGCCTTGGCCTTGATACCAAAAGGGTTAAATCAATTCAATACCAAAAGCTTAATTCAAAAGGGTAATCCAATTTTTACTGTGCCTATGAACATTTAGTACAGGAACAAGGCATTCAGGGGCTGCTTTCCCAGCTACGGTTGTTGGAAGCCAAGAAGAAGACATTTGGCTCAAGAACGCAGTGATAGAAAAAAGAAGGTCTGAAACTGGGAATTTAGGGTGGGTTTTATGGTAATGGGTAAATTTTAATACACATTTAGTGACACTGGTAGAATTACATGTCCACACAGGGTTAGGAGTTATCCCTCACTAGACCTCAGGCCTGAATAAATGATACCCTCTTAAACAGGAAATTAGTGTTAAGGAGTCTTATTCTGATATTTTGGGTATTTGGTGATGGCGGGGCCTCACAGAACCAAGGAGTCAGCGCTGACATTGAGCAAACTCATGGAGCACATAGTCCATTGTGACACAGCAGAACCCCACGGAACCAAAATCCATTCTGGCACATTGGGGCCACATTGAGCCAATGGCCCATTGTGATACTGCAGATCCAAGGAGACCATTGTGACTCTGAGAAACCTCTTGGAACCAAGGGGCCATTCTGACACAGCAAGGCCTCGTAGAACCATGGGTCCATTGTGACACTGCAGAACCTCATGGAACCAAGGTGACTGTGTTCAACGGCGGAACCTCACGGGACAAAGGTTCCATGGTGGCACTGCAGAACCAAGGAGACTGCTGTTGGCAGCATGAAAACTCATGGAACCAGAAGTCCATTGTGACACAGCAAGGCCTCAAGGAACCAAGGGTCCATTGTTAACTCTATGGCCTCATGGAACCATGAGCCATTGTGACACAGCGTGGCCACATGGAGCCAAGGGGCCACTGTGACCCCATCCCACTGAGCACAGAACTCCTCTTTCCCTATGGAGTGGTCAAGTGCCTGAGGCCAAGACCACCTGGAGAGGAGAGACAGTTCTTTTTTATAGGAAAGAAACCACAGAAACCCAGGGGTTTGAAGGCAGATGAGAAGCAGCCATCAGAGGCCAAGGCAAGCCCGACCTGTCTGTCCTTGTAGTTTTTTTCTGAAAGCAGCCTTTGGATATATGGGGAGTTTTGGGGATGGAATTCCATTTCAGCCATGGGTTCCTGGACTGGAATGACAGTTCTCCATAGGAAGAAAAGGGTGGAGTCCCAGTGTTTAAATGGCTGATTAGAGGCAGCCCCAAGGAGGCCAAGGCCAGCCAGACCTGTTGTCAGGGAAGAATACTTAGGCAGATAGAATTTGGGAGGGCAAACCCCACTTTTGTCTAGGGGCATCTGGACGAGAAGGACAGTTCTTTTCCATGGGAAGGAAAGTACAGAGCCCCAGTGTTTCAAAGGCAGATGAGAGCTGGCCCTCAGGAAGCCAAGGGAACCTAAACAGTCCTGGCAGCTTTTGTCTCCGAGCTATCCTTGGATATGAGGAATTTCAGAGGCTGATTCTCAATTTATTTTGCCTGGACATGAAAGATGTTTTTTTCCATGAGAAGAAAAGCGCAGGACCCCCCTTGTTTTGAAGGCAGATGAGAGGTGGTCACCAGGAGGCCAAGGCCAGCACAGAGTGGGTTGTGTGAGGTCACAGATTGGGCTATGACATCGCAGAGTTTGTTGTGTGAGGTCATTGAGCAGCTATACAATAATAGAGGGACCTGTGTGATATAACAGAGCAGGCTGTGACACCATGGCATGGCTTTATGACATCATAGAACTGGCTTTGAGGTCAAAATGTGTGCGGTGACATTACAGAGTGGCACTATGATATCACAGGAAGGGCTTTGTGACATCAATGAGGGGGTTGTGGCATCCGACTGCTGTCTGTGACATCATAGAGTAGGGTGCAAGGCCATAGAGCAGATCCTGGCATCATAGAGAATGGAATTGTGACATCAGAGAGTGAGTTGTGACATCACTGGCTGGCTGTAAAATCATAGAGCAGGCTGTGACATCAAAAAACAGACAGTGACATCACAGAACAGACAGTGACATCACATGATGACTTTGTGATATCTCAGTGTCTTCTGTGACATCACAGCGCAGATGTATCACATTACAGGGTGACATGAAAGGGGGCTGTGTGACATGCTAGGTGGCTGTGTGACATCACACGAGGTTTTATGACATCACAGGGGGCTGTGTGACATCACAGGAGGTCTGTGTGATGTCACCGGATGTTGTATGATATCAGAGGGGTGTGACATCATAGGAAGATTGTGCGACGTCACCGGAGTGTTTTGAAACCCGCGGGGGGCAGTGTGAAAACACAGGGGCTGTGTGAAGTCCCTGGGGAGATCACTCTGCCCTGGCCAACCCTGCTTGCGCACAGCGGGGTCCCCTGTCCCCCTGGGTCCCCCCTCCCCTGGCCCGGCAGCCTCTCCCAGAGGATGTTCCATGAGATCGACCCCAGAGCCTGACACGGGGACGGGGGGACGGGGGGCCAGGGCCCTGGGGGTGGGACAGGGGGACAGGGACCCCCCGGCAGCATCCCAGTGTCCTCCAGGGCCAGAGCCTGGGCCAGGGCTCCTTCACCCTGCTACCAATGAGGCCTTGAGAGGGCTGAAAAAATCCCCAGCAAGGGATCAGCAAATATCAGATTTAATATTAAGGGACAGCAGCACAAAGTTCCTTGGCAAGAGTCACTCTGCTCCTGACTGGACACTTCAGGCACACCAAGGAAACAAAGCAACAACAAAAACAAACCAAATCCAGTCAATCAAACCAGAAATTAACCAAGAACTATCCCTGTGTGTGTGTGTGACACAAGGACAGTGAGGGCAAGGATAAAAGGAATATGGCCTTAAAGCTTAACAGGCCTCACACTTAACAGGACTGAATTTTAACCTTAACTGATATCTTCAACTTCACAAGTTAGCTAAAGAACAGCACTTAACAGTACTTAACCAAACTTATAACCTATGTCTTTGCAATTTAACAAAGGACTAACATTTATCAATATTTAACTTAGCTACTAACCTATATTAGTCATAACAACTTAGGAAAAGAACAACTCTTAGTAGCATTTAACTTAGCTTAGAGCTCGTGACTTAACCTCATTTACAGGCCTGACTGACTCACTTTTCCAAGGCACTCAAGCCCCTCAGAGAGCAGCATTTCTGCCACATTTCCCCAGCACAGGCACTCCTGTGTGCACACAGACACAAAGAGTCAGTGCAAGGCACCTGTGAGCAATTCCCCTGAGGGCAGGAAATGCTCACTGTGGGTCCCTTGGCATCTCCCCAGTGGGTGAAGTGTTGAGCCTGGAGGAGTGGGGGGTTTGGCCCAAGCTCCGTCGTTGTTCAGGATCCCCGAGTGCAGCAAACGGGAGAGTTCCCGGCTGGGAGAGGCCCCACTCAGAGGGAGTCGCTGGCCCAGGAGAGCTCCAAGGGCTCCTTTTGGAGTGCTGTTTGCAGGGCCCCAAGAGAGGGGCTTCAGTCCCAGCAATGGTTCATCCTGGCCGCACTTGGCACCAACAGCTTTCTTTGGCACTGTGAGAACAGGGATGTTGTGCCACTGAGGGAACAGAAACAGCTCCCGGGGCTGCTGCTAAAGGAACCAGGAGCTGGCTGGGCATCAGCAGTGCCTGGAGCAGACAGTGTTTGTGATGAGGGCCGAGGCCCAAGGAGCATTTCTCAGCTGGCAGGGTGGCCTGAGAAGGGGAGGGGGGAATGCAGCAATAGCACAGGGCCATGGAACCAAGGGGCCATTGTGACACTGTGGGGTTCTGTGACACCAAGGGATGATTGTGACACTGTGGGCCCTGTGAAACCAAGGGGTCATTGTGATACTGTGGGGCCCTGTGAGACCAAGGGACCATTGTGACACTGTGGGGCCCTGCGATTCCAAGGGACCATGGTGACACTGTGGGGCCTCATGGAATCATGGAGAGCATTGTGACATTGCTGGGCCTAATGTAACCAAGGGGACTGTGCTGACACTGTGTGGCTCCATGGAATGCAGGGATCACTGTGATACTTAGAGGCCCCATCAAACCAATGGTCCATTGTGACACCGCGGGGCCTCATGGAACTGTGGAGAACATTGAGACACTTTGGGATGTCATGGAACCAAGGGGCCATTGTGACACTGTGAGACCCCGTGCATCCAAAAGTCCACTGTGATGTTGCAAGGCCTCATGGAACCATGGAGATACCATTAAGAGACTCCATGGCCTCATGGAACCAAGGGGCCATTGTGACACTGAGGGTACTCATGGAATCATGGAGACCATTGTGACACTATGATGCCTCATGGAACCAGTGAGACCATTGTGACCCTGGGGGTCCGTCCCCACAGAACCAAGAGGACCATTGTGATACTGTGGGGCCTCATGAAACCAAAAGTCCTTTGTTACACTGCTGGGCTGCATGGAACCAAAGGTCCATTGTGACATTGCAGGGCCTCGTGTCATCAGAGGTCCATTGTGACACTGGGCAACTAAAGGAGACCACTGTGACACTGCAGGGATGCATGGAACCAAAGCTCCAGGGTGACATTGTGGAACCCCATTGAACAAAGGGTTCATTGTGACGCTGCAGGGCTGCATGGAACCAAAGCTCCAGGGTGACATAGAGGGGCCTCCTGTCATCAATGGTCCATTGTGACACTGTGGAGCCAAAGGAGACCATTGTGATACCACAAACCCCCAAGGTCCAAAGGTCCATTGTGACATTGCAGGATCATGGAACAGAAGAGTCACATGACATTGTGGGGCCTGTGGAACCCCAGAGACCATTGTGACACTGCAAGGCCTCTTGGAATCATTGGGACCATTGTGAAACTTGGAGCCTTCTGGAACCTGGGGGCCACTTTGACATTGTGCAACTCCACTGAACCAAGGGTCCATTATGACACTGCTGGACCCAATGGAATCATTATGGGGCCTCTTAAAACCAAGGGGATACAGAGCATGTGTGACTGATTTCGCCTCCCATACACTGCCTGACTGGTCCAACTGACCTTGGCATGTTGAGGGTCGCTTCTCATCTGCTGCTGAAACACTGGGGTTCTGTGCTTTCCTTCCTATGGAAAAGAACTGTCCTTCTCCTCCAGGAACCCATGGCCAGAATTGTGATTTCACCTCCAAGTTTCCTTATATCCAGGGATTGCTCCCATAGGAATATTTCCAGGACAAGTCTGGCTGGCAGTGGTTTCCCAAGGGTCATGTCTCTTCTATCCACAAAACACTGGGGAAGGCTCCATGCTCTCCTTCCTTTGGGAAAGAACTGTCCTGCTTCTCCGGGAACCCATGGCTGAAATTGGGCTTCCACCTCCAAAATTCCCTATATTCAAACACTGCTCCCAAACAAAATCTGCCATTATTGACAAGTCTGGCTGGCCTTGGCCCAGTGAGGCTCTCACCTGCCTTCCAAACACTGGGGCTCTGTGCTTTCCTTCCTATGGAAAAGAACTGTCCTTCTAGTCCAGGTGCACATGGCCAGAATTGGGGTTCCACCTCCAGCATTCCTGATTGTGACAGACTGGAGGAGATTGTTGGCTCAAAACATTTCATGTGTGGGGGAGGAAGGGGCAGGTGCAGCCTTGCCCTACCCTGGAACCCCAGCCTTGCCCTGCCCAGCAACCCCAATCCTCCCAGAGCCTCTATCCCAGCCCAGCAGTGTCTGCCAGTCCCTGGCACAGCACAGGCAATGCTCCACAGCCACCTCTGGAGCCCCCAGCCCAGCTCCTGAGGGACCAAATGAGCCCAAGTCCTACCTGGGGGAAGGGCCCAGCAAGACCCAGGAGTATTGAAGGCTGACCACAAGGCAAGCACACATCTTGACCCTGCTTTCTCTTGGAATTTCCATCTGAACAACACTGGAATCCAGGAGTTGGTAGCTCTGTGTGTGCTCCTCTGTACCTTTTATGTCTTTCTCTCTTTCTAATTCCCTCTTCTTGCAAATTTTGATTAACATTACATTGAACAGGCTTAGAGTTTCTGAAGTTGAACGGGCCAAGGTAATGCTTTGAGAAGTGTTTTCTGTTGATTGAATGTTGTATTAAACATTTTGCCAAAGTTTCTCTGCTTTTCTAAAGTTCGCAGTAAAGACTGTTAGGTTGTTTTGAGCTCCTGAGAATCTCTTGTTGGTATTTCTCCAGTACATCCAACTCAGAGGACACAAACAATTGTAATTCCTTTTAAATGCCTCATTGAGGGAGTTTTTTAGGGAATGGCAGTCAGGGCTTGTGTGTCCTGCTTGGCACAGCCCAGGCAGAGCTTTCCCAGCCACATTCCACACTCCATTTCCCAGCTGGAGCCGCTGGTCCCTCTGAGTTGTGCTGCCCCAGCCCCAGGGACGCTCTCCTTGTTTGCCCATTGTCCCACGGTCTCTGGGCAGGGATGGCCTCAGTGGGGGCTGCTGACATCCTCGGCAACTTGGAGGCTGCTGCTGAATTTTCCTGCACCAGAGGCTTGTTCAGCCTTCAGCTCTTCAGTGCAGGAATTCAGTGTCCCAGGGCTCATTAACATTCAGAACACCTTAAGAACCCAAGCCCCTGGGAATAATTTGATTTAAGTGTTCAGATCTTTTGTGGTTGATTAGTCAGATTTCAGAAGCCTTTTCCATGTGAATACCCTGAGATTAAAACGACAGCAAGAAAATATTTTTTAGGTCTTGCAATTTTTTTTTCACTAGTAATTCATTTACATGTGCAATTTCCAATTGATATTGAATCCAAGTACCACCTCATGCAGTTTGAATAGATATGAAAATCATGACCCTTCATGGCTGACAATCAATCAGACTCTGTCCCTGCCCCCACCCCACCATTTCCCCCATCCAAGCCCTGGCACTCAGAGTAGCCTTGTGCAAATCTGAGCTCCCTCCAGCCTACACTGGACCTACCCAACAGACCACAGTTGAACAGGATACAATTTAATAACAATCACACGATTAAAATAACAATCACACAATTACAAACTCTTCCCTGAGCCATGTGCAATGTCCCAGCAGTGTCTGATGAGTCCATCATTTACAAGTGATTTTCATACTAAAATTTATTTCACACAAACATGGTTCTGTGATAGATATAAACACAATTAACTTCTTGCATCAGGATTCTCGTCCTGGAGTGAGGACAGAACAGCTCGAACAATTCTTGATTTGCAAAGCTGTCAGTGGTGAATGGAGAAGGGAGATCAGGCTGCTCTTGGTGTTCAGGAAATGCTGAAACCAGCCTGACTCATTTCATCTCCTCCTCTCCTGGCTGATCTCCCCTCTTTCCCCTTCCACCCATTGGCTTTTGTCTTCCACCAGGCCCCCCAGAGAAGAGCCTGGCTCTGTGTTCTCCATCCCCTACTCGCTGGCACTGCCAGGCTGGGATGAGGAGCCCCTCAGCCTTCCCTGCTCCAGGCTGGAGCAGCCCAGCTCCCTCAGCCTCTGCTCACAGCTCCGGACAAAATTGGTTCTTCTCCCAAATTCCCTACATGCAAGGGTTTCTCCTGGACAAAAGCTGCAAGGACAGACAGGCCTGGCTCAAGTTGGCTGTGGTGGTCGCCTCTAATCTGCCCTAAAAACACTGGGGATCTGTCCTTTCCTTCCTGAGGGAAAGAACTGGCCTTCTCATCCAGGTACTCATGGGCTGAAATTGGGATTCTTCCCCCAAAATCCCATATATGTGGGATACAGAATATTTATACCTGAGATACAAGGTATTTATTCTGTTGCTCCCAGAAGAAAGCTGCCAGGACAGACAGATCTGGCTGGTCTCGGCCTCTAGTGGCTGCTGTTTATCAGCTCCTGGAAGACTGGGGCTCCATGCTTTACTTCCTGCTTTCCTTCCTGTGGAATCATGATGACACTTCAGGGCCTCATGGATCCAAGGGACCATTGTGACACTGTGTGGCCTCGTGGAACCAAGGACATCATTGTGGCTCTGTTGGGCTGCATGGTCCCAAGAGGCCAGTGTGAAGCAGCAGGGCTTTGTGGAGCCAAGAGGCCATTGCTGCATTTCAGGGCCCCGTGGAGCCAAAGGACCACTGTGATCCTTCAGGGCACCAGGGATCCATGGAGAGCATTGTGGCATTGCAAGGCCCCATGGAATCATGGAGACCATTGTGACACTGTGGGGCCCCACAGAACCAAAGGGCCACTGTGACCCTGCAGGGCCTCTTGGAAGCATGGGGCCATTGTGACACCGCAGAAGCAAGGAGAACATTGTGACACTGCAGGGCCTCATGGAACCAAGGGAACATGGAACAGATCTGGCTAGCTTGGCCACCCAGGGCCCACTTGACAGGCCCAGCTGATCTTGGAATGTTGAGGGCTGCCATTCATCAGCCCCTAGAGAACTGGTGCCCAGTGCTTTCCTTCCTATGGAAAAGAACCATTTGTCCTTCGAGGTGCCCACAGCCAAAATTGATACTTCCCTCGAAAATTCCCTGTATGCCAGGGTTCTCCCAGACAAAAGCTGCCGGACAGAGAGCTCTGGCTGGCTTTGGCCTCTGGTGGTCACCTCTCATCTCAAGGAAGCCCTGAGGAAAGTATTTGAACAGGTTTGACTGCTGGGACATCAATGAGTCTCACGCTCTTAAAAACTCAGATGCTCTTCTGATTATGTATGTTTTCTTTCTTATTGTGTATTATGTGTGAAGTGTTATTTTCAGCTAAAAATATTATTCTTATCACTTTACCCGAGTTATCTGAAACAAAACAGCTCATCTACATATGACTCCAGGTCACCTGTATAAGCAAACACAAGAAACAATCCAGCAGGAATTATTTGTCCCTGCTCCTATCTATCACATCTCTGGAGATGGAGGTGCAGCCCCAGCACTTGGTGGGGCTCAGGGGCTCACAAGCTCAGCTCCCACCCAGAGAACTTGCAGACTCTGGGCTGATCTTCTTGGTCTCTGCACGCTAAGCCAGGCTGAGATGGACACTGATGGTTTCTGGGCCAGGCTCTCAGAGCCCAGCCCAGCTCCCTGCAAGCTCTGCCAGCTGCCCTGAGCTCTGGGCAGCACCAAGGGCCTCTCCCTAGCCCGGCCGGCTCTGGCCCCACAGCCTCGCTCAGGCCAGGCTGCTCTGGGCACTGCTCCACAGCCTCAGCCCCTGGCAAGGGCACAGCAGCAGCTGCAGCTGCCGCAAGACTCAGCCCCACCGTGGGGGAAGGTGCTTGGCCAAGGCCAAAGGAGGCTCCCTGGCTGCCCTGCTCCCCTCAGGCTGAGGAGCTGAGAGCTCTGCAGCCCCTGCTGCCATCCCATCTGCCCAGGGCAGCACAAGAGCCTCAGCCTTGGGGCCCGCAAGAGCTGCTCCTGCTCCAGGCCCAGGGCTCATCCCAGAGCTGGGGCAGCCACAAAGCTGTGCCCATTTCTGTTCATTGCTACTCTGATCAGGATGGATCCTCAGTCACTTGGAGGTTGCTGATGGATTTTACTCCTCAAGGGGCATTTTCTTTCTGGAGCTCCTCAGTTCAGGAATTCAGTGAGCAAAGCTCATAAACATTTGTTCAAATACCCAAAAAGGAAAAAACCACTGGGAATAATCTAAGTTTTCAGTTCTTCTGTGGCTAATTAGACAGATTTCAGAAGAGTATTTAAAGTGAATCTGCTGTATTGAAAACAATGCAAGTTTGGTTTTCATTTCCTGTTTATTGATTGATATCAGAAATGTCCAATTGATATTGACCCCCAGACTCTTCTAAAGCAGTCTGAATACACGTGAAAATCAAGACCCTTCATGGCTGACAATCAATAACACTTTGTCCCCAACACCTCCCCACCTTTTCCCTCATACAACCCCTGGCACTCCTATGGATCAGGAACGGTGTGGCCAGCAGGAGCAGGGCAGGGATTCTTCCCCTGTGCTCGGCACTGCTTGGGCAGCACCTCGAGTGCTGTGTCCAGTTCTAGGCCCCCCCAATTTAGGAAGGACATGGAGGGGCTGTAGCGTGTCCAGAGAAGGGCAACAAGGCTGGGGAGGAGTCTGGAACACGAGTCCTGTGAGGAGTGGCTGAGGGAGCTGGGGTTGTTTATCCTGGAGGAGAGGAGGCTCAGGGGAGACCTCATCACTCTCTACAACTCCCTGACAGGAGGGTGCAGCCAGGTGGGGCTCGGGCTCTTTTCCCAGGGAAAAGTGAGAAGACAAGAGGACACAGCCTTCAGCTGCACCAGGAAACATTTAGGCTGGACATTAGGAAATATTCTCCACACAACTGGGCATTGGAATGGGCTGCCTAGGGCCGTGGGTGAGTCACCATCCCTGGAAGTGTTTAAGGAAAGACTGGATGTGGCACTCAGTGCCATGGCCTGGGTGACAAAATGGTGTTGGGTCCCAGGTTGGACTTGATGCTCTCCAAGGACTTTTGCAGCCTGGTTGATTCTCTGATGACTGTGACACTTCAGTGCCCTGGGGAAGCAAGGGGCCATAGTGACACTGTGGGGCCTGGTGGCACTAAGAGGACCATGGTGACACTGTGTACGACATGGCAGCACAGAGCCAAGGGGCCATTGTGACACTGTGGGGCTGGATGGAAGCGAGGGGTCCATTGTGACAGTCTGGGTCCTGGTGGAACCACAGAGGTCACTGTGAAACTGCAGGGCCTTGTGGAACCAAGGGGCCATTGTGCCACTGTGGAACCAAGCAGACTCTTGGGAGAGCCTGGGGACAATGGAATCAAGGCGCCATTGCTCCATTTCAAGGACTCTGGGAACTGAGGGAAAAACTGTGACCCTGTGGTGCCCCATGGAACCAAGGGTCCCTGATGACACTGCAGGATCTTGTGTCAACAGGGCTCCATTGTGACACTGCAGCACCAAGGAATACATTGTGGCACTGTGAGGCCTCCTGGAACCACAGAGGCCACTGTGACCCTGCAGGGCCTTGTGGAACCATGCAGGACATTGTGACAGAGCAGGACCTGGTGTCACGATGGGGCCATTGTGACACTGCAGGGCCCCATGGAACCAAGGGGTCAGGGCTGCTCCTCAGGTACTTGTGGAATGAAGGAAACATGTTTGACACTGTGGTGGCCCTTGGGACCAAGAGGCCATTGTGACATGGTGGAACAAAGGAGAGCATTGCTGCACTGCCAGACCTCATGGAACAAAAGATCCACTGTGACACTGCAGGGTCAGTGGGCCCAAGGATCCAAGGGACTTCGTGACATCAATGAGTCCCATGGAACCAAAGGGACAGTGTAACACTGGGAGGCCTCATGGAATCATGGAGACCATTGGGACACTTGGGGGCCTCATGGAACCCTGATGACACCAAGTTGGCTGGGAGTGTTGATCTGCTGGATGGTAGGAGGGCTCTGCACAGGTCCCTGGACAGGCTGGATCCTGGGCCCAAATCGAACAAGGTGAGGTTTAACAAGTCCAAGTGCTGGGTTCTGCACCTTGGCCACAACAACCCTTGCAGTACTACAGACTGGGGACAGAGTGGCTGGAGAGCAGCCAGGCAGAAAGGGACCTGCAGGGAGTGATGGACAGCAGGCTGGACATGAGCCAGCAGTGTGCCCAGGTGGGCAAGAAGGCCAATGGCTCCTGGCCTGGCTCAGGAATGGTGTGGCCAGCAGGAGCAGGGCAGGGATTGTTCCCCTGTGCTCAGCACTGCTTGGGCAGCACCTCGAGTGCTGTTTGCACTTCGGGGCCACCCAATTTAGGAAGGACATGGAGGGGCTGGAGCATGTCCAGAGAAGGGAAATAGGGTTGCTGAGGGATCTGGAATATAAGAGCTGTGAGGAACAGCTGAGGGAGCTGAGGTTGTTTATCCTGGAGGAGACCCAGGGGAGACAAGGCAGTGTCAGGGCACAGGCTGGACTTGATGATCTCCATGGCCTGTTCCACCCTTGCTGATTCTGGGATTCTCTGAAACCTTCCTTGGAGCAGTTGCAGGAGGAGCCCTGGGCCTCCTCTTCAGCAGCTCCAGCAGCCCAGGTCCCTCAGCTTCTCCTGCCAGCCCCAAAGCCCATCCTGTCAGTCCTGCAGAGCCTCTGCAGCTCCTCTTCACTGCCCAGAACAGGAAGCCCCAGAGCCAGACACAGCAGCCCAGATGTGCCCCCATGGCCTGGGGTGCCTATGGCAAGGGAACAGCACCAGGCACTGCAGGAACCTGCAGACAATTCCTGCAGCACTTGTAGGATGATCCTGCTCCCCAAGGGATGCTCCCGTGGTGCCAAGTCAGGAACTGCAATGGGGAGTGGGGCCAGAGAGGAAAGGGCAAGCAGGGATGGGCTGTTTGCAGGGGAGGGAAGGGGAGGGGGCAATGGGAAGACATTTGTATCAGGACGAGTAAAGAAATCAAAGGTGAAGCCAAGGAAATGCTCAGGGCAGTTTGGGGGTGGCTGCCAGGCAGCCCTGGCTCTGAGCAACAGCACCTGCAGTGGGACAGGAAACTCGCAGCTGATGGGAACAAACTTTCTGGCTGACTGCAGAGGCCAGGACAAAGCTGACTGGTTTCCCTGCTGTCCCCCAGCTCTTGCTGGCCCCAGGGGCTGATGGCATTTGTGCTCCCTCAGGTTCCTGTCCCCACACCAACAGCATGGGGGTGCTCCCTCTGCTCTGTGCAATGCAAACAGGGGCTGCTGAGCCAGTGCTGCCGTGTCTGTGCCTGCAAGGATGGGGCACCTTTGTAAGCTGGGGCAGAAGCCAGGGCTGCAGAGGGGGGATGTTGTTGGCAGCTCCATGAGGACGCTCTGGGACACTGTCCTGGGCTGTGCAGCGCACTGGGGATGGATCAGCCCCTGCTCTGCTGCTCCTTCCCTTCTGCCCCAGGGCCCTTGCAGAGCACCAGCTGTTGCTGTCCTCAGCTGCCATGGCAACCCTCAGGACAAAGTGGTGCCAGGGCTGTTCCAGGTACAATTGCAGTGACACTCGGTGCCACCAGGTGCCATGGCAATGGCCACGGGGACCCATTCCTTGGTTTGGGGCCATGGCAAGCAATGCCCGGAGCCATTGTGATGGTTGGTGGCCATGGAAAGCTGCCCTGGGCCCTTGCTCAGGGCTGGTGTCAGTGCCCAGAGCCAGAGGGGATCCCTTGCTGGGGGCTGTGCCATGGCCACCTGCCCTGTGCCGCACTGGCCGCTCAGGCACCAGGAACCAGCAGCCAGCGGCACTGCCAGGGCCAAAGCCAGGTCAGCCAGACAGAAAGGGGCAGGGCTGGGCACTGTTTCCATGGCAACTGGCACTGGGGGGGACACCTGGGTCACCTGGCCTGGCAGTTGCCATGGAAACCCCTGGCAGGGACTGAGGGCACAGCCCCTGGCACTGAGACACTGCTGGGCTGGGTACTGGGCACAGGGCTGAGCACGCAGAGATGGTTTTGTTCTTGCTGAGCTGCAGCACAGCCAAGGCCTGTCCTGCCCCTCGTCAGCCACGCTGGGGAGGGGCTGGGGCTGCGGGGGAGCTGGGCAGGGGACACAGCCAGGACAGGGGACCCCAACTGACCCCAGGCATACCCCAGACCAGAGCACATCATGCTCAGGGTGTGAAGGGGGGAACAAGGAGGAAAGGGGGAATTTTGGAGGGAGTGCTTTTGCCTTCCCAGGGAACACTTAGGCAAAAGAGGGCGCTGGGTCACCAGTGGGCAGGGTCACTACCAAAGACACAGACACCAACTTGTAGAATTGTGTCATTTATATCATGCACAGCTGCAAAGATTTACAAAAGGATAAGCTCAGCAAAGCATATAATCATTAGCAAAGAATTACAAAAGAAGTTCAGCAATCCATCATAAGCCATCATTACATTTTGATGACCAATCCCTTGGTGAAACACTAGAGGTGTTTGTGGCAGACAAAGATTCTGGCTGACTATCAAGGTACACCTTTACAGACATCAGTAGTACTTTAGTGACACCGTTCTTCATTCTTTTTTCTCAATCTCATTCCAATTAGGAACAAGAATTCTGTTGTCCATGGAGCTGGCACCTTTTTAATTCCAGAATAATGCCCCCAGGCCCTTTGCTGTTCAGCTTTACCATGCTGTCTGTGGCTAACAAGGCTTGGGGGGCCCTTTCCCCTCTGGCTGGAAGGGGCCGGGTCCCAGTCCCTGAGGGGCACCCAGGCTCCTGGATGGAATTCCTGTGCAAGTCCCTCAGTGTCACAGCAGCCTTCACATGGAGCCCCGTGAATCAGAGCATTTTCCAAAGGGGCCCTTGGGGCAAACAGGGAGATCTGGTCTGGCAGGATGTGTAAAACAATCTCCTGTCAGATCTCCTTGCTCTCACACAGAATCCTTGGCTGCAGGGACACATTCCCATTGTTCCTGCCCAGGTTTCAGGACTCAGAGTTGTCTTTCCTAGGAGCTGCTCCTTCAGCTGCCTCGGGAGGGCCTTTTGGCCTCTGGACCCACACTCTGACTCCATTATTAGGGCTGCTGCATCCAAACCCTTTATCTCCACAAACGGTGGTGATTGGAGCTGGGTCTGCTTTGTTTTCATTTTCAAAATTCCAATATCAATAATTGTGCTACCCTGTCATGGGGTTGAATAATCCAATCTTGTTCATTATTGTTTAACAGAATTACTGTAATTTCTCCTGGATATTCTGCATCAATTCCACCTGCCATGACAGGAACACTTTGCAAGGCCAAGCTCCAAGTGAGCAGTTACCAAAGCAAAGTGTCCTGGAGGAATCTGAATTCCTGTTTCAGAATTGACAGCTCTCATTTGTTTTGAATTTATCCTAATGAATTCCAATGCATGAAGGGCCAGCCCTGCAGCCTCTGGGCTGGCCCTGCCAGGGACCATCACAGCCAGAACAATTTCTCAGGCAGTCCAAGTCTCACTGCCCATGGTTGGATTTGCAAATTGGGGGCAGCCGTGCACAGTCAGGGGGTTTCCATTTCCCCAGTGGGCCATTGTTAAGGGCATGGAGCACATCTGGGAGATGGGTTCTCCATGGGCAAAGGTTCCCATCTCCTCATTTTTCCAACTGTTCTTTTAAACAACCCCTTCACCCTTTCAACCAATCCTGCAGCTTGTGCATAGTCTGGTACATGAAAAACCCTGCAGGCAAAATCACTGTATTTTTCACAGGAACAGACAAAGCACTCTGCATCACAGTATAAGCAAACCCTGTAAAAATAGCCAATTTCATCCCTTCCTCCCTTTTTCATTGTATACGATCTCACAAAATTGACCACTGACACTAGGGTCCTGGCCAATCCTGTTCTGTAGGGTATTTAGTGTTACATCCCTGAGCAGCCAAAGATACCAAATTATTATTGTCAGCACTATTTCATATTATTCCCATTTTTTATGTATGTATTGATATAGACATATCAAAATATAGATACATATTAAAATATATAAATACATATGTAAATATATATATAAATGTCTTAACCTATAAATAGGTATATAATGATACAATATATCAATATTTCACTTGCACAAATGCATCTGAGCTCAAGATTAAAACCTCTTCTGTTGCTCCATGTGCGAGCATTCCAACAATAATTGCTCCTTCTGAGGGTGCTGTTTCCTATGTACTCTCAACAAATTTATCTTTGTCTGCCCAAACCCACAAGGTCTTTTCCTTTTCCATGTGCAATTTTTGGATGCATTTGAAGACATCCAGGGGCGCAGCTTCTTTTACCCGACTGCCCCACTGCTCCCACACGGGGCTCTGACCTCAGCCCACTCCAGAGCCAGGGAACTCCAGGGAAGGGCTTCCCAGCTGGGAATTTCTGATGGGACTGATTCCTCACATTTACATTGAACAAGTGACATTTTGTTGGCATCTGGCCAGACTGTGCCAGTTTTGTTTTACCAGTGTGCAAAATCAGCACCAGAGATACACAGTCCAACTGAAGAAATCAGTGTCATTTCCTGCAGTTCAGAGCTGAAAAGAATCACAAAAGGAGCAGCTCAGCAATGCACCCAACCATCCCCACCAAAGATTGCAGCAGTGATTAAGAAAGATCCAGCAGCATTTACCCTCAGCCTTTACCATCCCCCAGATCCACACAGCAGCTGGGGAAGCTGTCACAGCCAAGGGCTGCAGAGCCACTCCTGGGCACTGGGAATTCCTGCAGGTGCCTCCAGCCACAGGTGAGGCTCCAACCCCGCTGGGAGAGGGCCCAGCTCTGACAGTGCTGAATGAACAAACTGACAGCACTGCTAGTGTGGCAACATCTGCTTTCATCCTCGTCTTGGGTCCCTCCCAAAGCCTGGCCAGGGCTCAAGGAGGAACTGAGGGAGGTGACTTTCACCATACAGCCCCAAACAAGGCCAGATGTCAGATTTCATGGCCTTGTCTGGCTTCTAAATACACAAAGGTCAATCCATGTTTCACTAAGGAGTGGCTACATCTACCACAGTGCTAATCACCATGCATATTTCATTAGGGAGCAGATACAAAGATAACCTTTGCTTGGAAGGTTCATCCAGAGGCCACCTTTGGCTCAGGGCCTGCTGTCCAGGCCTCACTCAGGGCTGCTGTCCAGGCCTTGGCACTTCAGGGATGTGCTTTAGTGCTGGGCTTGGCACTGCTGGGTGCCCGGCTGCACTGGGTGAGCTCAGAGGGCTTTTCCAACAGCAAGCATTCTGTGATTCCATGATTCTATCCACTGCATTCAGCTGGGGCTATTTTAGCAGCATTACTTTGCTCCAAATATCTCCTCTTGCCCAGCTCCTGTGGCCTGAGGCTTCAGCTCCTTCAGTTCCTGGTGCTGAGCTGCTCATGCTGAACGAGACGGCTCGGAGAGAAGAACACAGTCCATGCAATTCCTTCTGGGACACGGAGAGGGGAGGCTATGCAAACAGGAGCATTGTTTGCTGTGGCCTCCTCTCTGCCCTTCACGCCTTTCAGCGCTTTGAACCAGCCAAGAGCTTTCTCCAGGAGTGCAATGGAGCAGCTGTTCCTGCTCCCGGGCCTGGCTCTCTCCAGTCTCTGCCCTTGCCTGGTTCTGTCCCTCTTGCTGTGCCCTCTGTTCCCCCAGGGCTCGCTGGCTGCTGCCCAGGACTGTGGCACTGGCACAGATCCAGTGCTCCAGAGCCTCCTTTCTGTGCCCTTGCAGCTGCCTGGGCACAGCAGCCTTTTCCATCTGGAAGCTCCCCATGCACAGGGAGTGCCCAGCTCCGTTCCTTCCACAGCCTCCAGGAGCCCAGGGCTGCCATCTCCCCCCACACTGGGGGCTCCCAGGTGCCTCAGGCTGCTGTGACACCGCTGCACACGGGAGGGAAGAGGGGCAGGGGCTGTGCTCCAAGTCAGCTCCATGTGCTGCTGCTGCTGCTGCTGCTGCTGCTGTGGGGTCATTTGTGCAGCCCTGGCCCAGAGTCAGGGATCAGATCCTGCCAGTCTCTTCCAGCCCTGGCTGCTCAGAGTTTGGGCCTTGGAGCCTCAGGTGGCCAAAGGCAGCTGCTGCTGGTCCCTCTGTGTGCCTCTGTTCAGCAGTGCTGCTCCATCAGTCTGTGCCCAGCAATGGGGAAAAGCCTCAGCCCTGCCGGGCCAAGGGCTGCCGGGCTCTGCCTGAGCAGCTCAGCCAGCAGGAAGGGAGCTGCTCCACACGGGAACCAGGAGCAAAAGACATTCCTTTTGTAGGACATGTTTTCTATTGAAAGGGAAAAAAAAGGAAAAAGGGAAAAAATTGATAAATTGTAAAAGATAAGAATAAAATCCAAGTGTTAGTGAAAAAACATAACATACAGTTAATGAAAAAAAAACATAAATGCCAAGTTACATTCTTTGCATTAACAGGTATATGATCTTTTTAAAATGAGAACTCAGTTATTTCCATTGTAAATGTGCTGATGGCATGGATCCATCTTTGTGACCTCAAAAGCCTCTTAAAAGATTTTGGGCTTTGTTTCCAACACTGGTATTTGAAATTGTGCTCGAAGCAAGAGGAAATTGCTTTGTGCCCTTCCAGCTCCAAGCAGGACGGGGAATGGAAACTCTGTCAAACCCCAAATCCTTTAGAAGATGACCTTCCTTCTCACCCTGCGAATGAGCTGCACATTCCTTTTGAAACTGTCAGGGATTTCTTAGAGACATAAAGTCCCACTTACAGCTTTTTCCTCTGGTTTGGAAGTGCAGAAGGGCAGTTCTCCATCCATCAGCTCCAGACTGCACTGCCTCAGGAGCACGGCCCACTCGCCAGCTTTGGCCCACTCGTGGCACTGCTAGAGGAGGAAGAAAGTGCAATTGCACAATTCCAGCCAATAAAGAAGAAAGAATGGGACAGACAAAACACCCTGTACAGATCCAGGCATTCAGCTGGGACTGTGGAGAGTTTGGGTCCTTGCCAGTTGGATGTGTGACCCCAGCTGCAATCTCTGGGCCTGCAGCAGAGTCTCACTCACCTGCCAAAGCAGAAAGCTCAGGTGCTGTGCTCGCAATGGGCTCATCTGATGCAGAGCTGTCAGAGCAATGTGAGGGCAGAGCCAGCCCAGCTGGGCTCAGGGCTGAGCCCAGCAGAGCCCTGGCAGAGCCCAGAGCAGCCTCAGCACCCGCAGAGCCTGGCTGCAAGGAGAGAAAGCAGAAACCGCCCGTCAGCTGAGGGCTCCTGTGCCCTTGTGCCAAGGCCTGCGGTGCCCAGGCCATGCTGGCTGTGCCCAGAGCTGCCCATCCCTGCCTTTGGCAGCAGAGCAGGAGGGCAGCACATGTGCCCAGCCTGCAGCCAGCCATGGCACATCCAGCCCTCAGCAGCTGCCCAGAGCAGGATGCTCCTGTGCTCGCTGCCAGCTCCCAAAAGCTCTGATCCCACCCTGCCAAGCACACAGGGACCCACCTCACGCCAGCCACGGCTGAAAGAAAAGCTGCTCCCAAACCATGTCCTCAGCCTTCTCCAAGGGCACGGCCCATCCACGCCACAGCTGCTCCCAAGCACTTCCCCATCCACACTGGACCACCTGGAACGCTTCCTCTGGAAAAACAAACAACACATTATTGAAAAGAGATTAGAGACAAAAAGAGAAAACAAGAAAAACAGTAAAAACTCCCATCTCTGTCAGGGCCTTGAGGAAGGCCAAACCCCCACATGATAGGGAAAAACCCATCCATGGGTGAGGGAAGCCCACACTTTCTCTCTTCCCCCCCTGCACTGCCCCCTAAAATCGCGGTGACCCCAAAGCAAACAAGGGCAGTGGAGAAGCCCAAGCCCTTCCTTGCCTGTACAGCAAAGCAGCCCCTGCACAAGTTCTGGAGTCCCACCTCTGCTCCCACCATGGGGCTTTGTTTGTGTCGGGCTGGCTGCCCCAGCCCCAGCCCGGGGCATGGTGGGTGCTGGGGGCTGTTGGCAGGGCCAGGAGCCCACTCCCATTTCGTACCCACCCCAGGCCATGCCCCAGCCCTGCCAAAAGCAGCTGGGCAGCCACTGAAGAATGAGCTGCATCTGCCCCAGCAAAGGGGAAGCCTTTGGTTCCCAGCCAGGCTGGGCAATGCCCAAATCTGAGAACATCCCCCTGCATGTGGACTCATCTGCAAATTCACTGTGGAGCCTGGCTTTGAAGAAGGTGCCAGAATCAAAGTCCATCATCTTCAGCTGGCCAGGCTGAGGAAGAGCTTGTCATCCTTGGTGTCATCCTCACTCTCTCCAACAGCAGCAGCCCCACCTGGTACAGCTTCTCCAGGGGCTCCTTCTCCTTCCCTGGGGGCAGATCAGGCTCTCAGGGCTCTGCCCAGGGCCCCAGCTGTCAGGGAACCAGAACAAGCAAAACCAGCTGGGATGGCGCCCACCAGTGCTGGGCAGAGCAGCTCAGGTCCAGCACAAGGTCTGTGTGTTCCCATCCCATGAGCCCGATGCAGTGGCACAGGCAACACAAAAAGGGCTGGGTTCCTTTGCTTCTGATTGCCAAGGCATGTGTGGAGCTGGAACTTACCAGGGCCCTGGATCAAAGTGTGCCTGTGGCTCTCTCCCTTCTTCTAGGGCAGATGAATATCCTTCATCCAAGGATGACAGAACAGCTCTTCTAATGAGGGCCTTTCCAAGTCCAGCATGGATAAACACTGCCTGATCAGATCTTGGCACTCTGGGAAGAGAAACCAGAAACCACCAGTTAGTTGGAGAAGGCTCCTATTGGCTTTGCCCCACCATTCCCATGCCCAGGCCATGCTGGATGTGCTCAAAGCTCGGCCTGAACTTTCCCATCAACTCCCTGTTTTGGAGGAGAGCAGGACATGTGCCACCTCCTCAGCAGCTGCCAGTGCAGGATGCCCACAAGCCCGCTGCTGTCTCCCAGCACTGGAATTCCCCACAAGCCCAGAGATGAGGATCCACCTTGAGAGAGCCGTTGTGGCAGCGAGAGCTGATGGTCCCAGCTGATGTTCTGGCCCCTCCTGAAAGGGTGCTCCCCGCAGACCATCTGGTGCAGCAGGATGCCCAGGGACCAGATGGTAGCTGGCTTGCCATAGTACCGGCCAAAGTGGGTCCATTCCGGGGGGCTGTATGACCGTGTTCCTATGGAATACAGATGGAGTTCATCAGGGGGATGCTGCTGCTCCCAGAGCCTGGCCCCAGCATCCCTGGGCATGTGGGGGCTGCCTCAGTGGCACACAGGGTGAGCACTGCCCTCTCACCAGCACCTGGGACTTGTGTACAGACTTGGGGTTGGAAAAGAAGCCACTGGTGTTTCAAGGGGGCAGTGGAAGCCCTGGCAAGTCCTGACCATAACAAGGAAGAACCCACCCAGTGCTGGGAAAAACCATGCTCTCATCCTCCCTGCCTGCATTGCCCCAAAAAACATTATGAACCCCAACAGACCAGGTGAGTGGAGCAGTCCAAGCCCTTTCTCACCTGCACACCAAACCGGCTGGGCACCGGTTCCAGTCCCCCCTCTCTGCTACTCCCACCCATGGGTGTTTTTGTTGGGCTGGCTGCCCCAGCACCAGTTCTGGGCAGAGTGGGGGGCAAAGGCTGCCAGCAGGGCTGGAAGATGGCTACCCACTCAGCCCTGAGTTTCAAAAGAAACTCAGCTGAAGACTCAGTGCCATGAAAGGCCACAAAAGAGAGAATCCCTGCTGCCACAGCCAGCTTGGGCTGGGAGATGTTGGGTCATGAGATGCTGGGCCCAGGAGCCCTGTGTGGGCTCACCTGCAAAGTGAGTGTAGGCTGTGTCTTGCAGGTAGGTGCCACAGCCAAAGTCAATTACTTTGGCCTGCCCAGTGTCCAGGTCAACCAGGATGTTCCCTGGTTTGATGTCACGGTGCAGGACCCCACAGCTGGTGCAGTGCCGCACGGCCTCCAGCACCTGGCGGAACAGCTCCCGCGCCTCCTCCTCGGGCAGGAACCGCCGTGCCCGAATGAAACGATGCAGGTCCTGACACCGCTTTGGCCGCTCCAGCACCATCAAGATGTCCTTGGGGAGCTCAAGCCACTCCAGCAGCTGGACCACACCAGGGAAGCCAGTGGACACCTTGGCCAGCAGCACGATCTCCAGGGGTGCGCTGGTGCCGTCGGGCTGCGGGAGGAGCACGATGCCATCAGTGGGGCTGATGCCGTGTTGGGGCTCGTGAAACCCTCAGCCAGCCAGGGATGCTCTGTGCCCTGCGCTGGCCCCACGCCCGCTCTCCCTCGGGGTGTCCTGGCGGCTCCCACCCTGCCGGGCCTCGGCTCATCCCCGGCCGGCAGCCCCGGCTGCTGGCCCCGCTCACTCACCAGCTCGCCCCAGTGCAGGACGCGGTTGCGTGGCACCCTTTTGATGGCCACCTGCAAGTCAAGGGGAGCAGCGGGCTCAGCTCGCCGCCTGCCCTGCCCAGCCCCATTCTCTGCCCTTCTCCTCCTCCTCCTCCTCCTCCTCCGCCCACTCCTCCTTGTCCGCCGCTCACCGGGGCGCCGTCCGAGAGCCGCGTGGCCGCGAAGACGCTGCCGAAGCCGCCGCGCCCCAGCAGCGAACCCAGCCTGTACTGCTCCTTCAGGCCCTGCTGCGTCTTCCCTGCGGGCGGGACGCGGCTCTCAGCGCTCGGCCCGGGGCCAGCCACGGCCCCCGAGCGCCCCTCACCCGCCCCGGGCCGGCCATGCCCAGGCGTTCGCTCTTCGGAACGCGGCACGGGAGGTTCGGTGCCGGCGGCCGCGCTGCCGAGAGGCGGAGCTCGGGCCGGGGAAACCGCAGTGGAGGCGGCGGGAGCGGCTGCGCCGCGTGTGTCCTCCGCGGGCCCCGGGAGGAGCCGGGGCCGGAGTCGGGGCCGGGGCCGGGGCCGGGGCCGGGGTCGGGGCCGGGGCCGGGGCCGGGGCTGGGGTCGGGACTGGAGCCTGCGTCGGGTCCGGGGCTGGGCTCGGGCCAGGCGGAGCCGAAGGGCGGCGATGCCGCCCCCGCACCAGGCACTGATGCCCGCCCAACAGCGCCACCGCCAGTACTGCCAGAGCCGGGCGGAGGCGAGACCGCGGCGGGACGGCCGGGGCCGGGCACGGGGCAGCCCCGCCTGGGGGCGGGGCCGGGCCGAGGGCATGGCCCGGCCCGGCAGGGGAGAGGGAGGCTGGGAGAGGAGAGGGACGCCGGGCAAGGGACCCCGAGAGAAGGGTGCCAGACAGCGGGAAAGGGAGAGAGGAGAAAGAAAGAGAAAGAGTGTTGGAGAATATCTGCTTTTGCTGCCGCCGCTGCCGCTGCCGCCGCTGCCGCTGCTGCAACTGAAGCACCGGGGCCGTTCGTCCCCGTGTCCGTTCCCCGCTCGCCCCACGAGCCCCACGTTCGAGCCCCGCGCGCCCCGGGGACAGCCCCTCCGTCTGCCCAAACACGGGAACTTTGCAGCGCTGAGCCCGGATGCAGAGCCCTGACTCCTGCACGCTGGCACAGCGATCCCCTCGCTCGCTGCTGTGCATTGTCCTTGCTGAGGGGCAAACACTGCCAGGCCGCCTTCCCTTGGTGTAGGATTCCTACCTGACCCAAGCACCACACTTACATCTCCAGTGTTGCTTTCCAGTAAAAACAGGGGAAGGAAAACTCTGTGTGGCTCATGGTATTTTACAGTGTCTAAAAATCCCTAAGTCACCAATCTTAGAGGTGAGGTGCATCTGGAATTACTGGGATGGAGAAGTAGTGCAACATGGAAAAGGGGAGCATAGAAATTAACAGAGGAAAACATCTTGGATTGTTTCCTTCATTTTCATTTCACTTCTGGAATGCTGTTTCAGTTTTCCAGGAATTCTCTCCTGTCTGCTCTTCCCAAGAATCTCTCATGGAGAACAAGGTCAAGCTTCTGTCACAAGATTTGCCACCAGGAAATTATGTCACTGGTGAAATTTTCATGATGACTGTGCTGGTTTAGGGCAAATTTTGGGAGGAAATCTCCAAAAGGGGTCCATCTAGAAAGAAGTTCAAGAAGCCCCTCCCCCTACTAGTTCAGGAAAAGACTTTCCTGGAGAAAAGTGAAAAAAAACCCAGTTTATTTAACAAGTAAAGTATTCACAAGCATGAAAAATGAATAGCATTAAATAAAACCTCGGACAGTGCTGAAGAGATGGCAAATTCAGAAAGTCCTTTTCGTGTGTTCTAGTTGGCTCACTCAGTCTCTTCTAAGTCCCTCTGGCGCTGGAATGCAGCGTCCCAGAGCTCGGGGGGGGCCACAGGTGTGAGCTGCTGCCGGTGTTTGTCTGGGTTTTCAGTCCAGAGCAGGTTTAAACAGTTCCAAGAAAAAGGAAAGTCACCGTCCAAGGAACTTCTCTTCCTAAGCTAGCTAAAACCACATTGCTAGACCTGGGCTGTGAAGGCATTGGGAAATTTCCAAATCTAGGTACTGGCGATCCCAGAAAACACCAGATCTGGATGGTGCTGGAGCCAGAACCTGCAGATTTACAAATTTTGGCTTTCTGTGCCAGCAAATCGCTGGACTTGGGCTGTGCCAGCACCAGGAAGTTTTCAGATCTGGGCGCTGGTGCTGCCAGCAAACACCAGATCTGGGTGGTGTCATTGCCAGCGACAGAAATCTGCCAGATTTGGGCTCTGCTGGCACCAGGAAATTTCCAAATCTGGGTTCTGGTTACATGACATGCAAGATGTGGGTGGTGCCAGACCCAGTAGCAGGAAGCTGCCACAGGTTTTGGATTTCTGTGCCAGCAAATTGCTGCACTTGGGCTGTGCCGGAATAGGGAAATTTCCAGATCTGGGCACTGGCAGTGCCAGCAAACAGCCCATTTCAGGCTCCAGGAAGGACTGGATCTGGATGCCTTCCTTTTTTCTTTCCTTCTTTCCTTCCTTCTTTCCTGGGGTCCTGCTGCCAGCAAACTCCAGATTGGGCGGTGCTGGCAAGGGGAAATTGCCAGGTTTTAGCTTTCTTTGCCAGCAAATTGCTGGACATGGGTGGTGCCAGAAGAGGGAAATTGCCAGATGTGGGCACTGGCAGTGCCAGTGCACAACAGATCTGGGTGAGGGATGAGCCGGCACTGAGAAATTTCCTGATGCTAATTTTCTGTGCCAGCAAATTGCTGGAATTGTGCTGTGTAGGCATCTGAAAAATTCCCGATCTGGGTACTGGCGGTGTCAGCAAACACGAGATCGGGTTGCTGTAGGTACCAGGTATTTGCTTGGTTTTGGCTTTCTTTGCCAGCAAATTGCTGCACTTGGGCTGTGCCAGAATACAGAAATACCAAGATGTGGGAACTGGCAGTACCAGCAAACACCACATTTCAGGAAGGACTGGATCTGGACCCGTTCCCTCCCTGCCTGCCTCCCTCAACAAGGTGCCAGAGCGGCTGGAGAGCAGCCAGGCAGAAAGGGAACTGCAGGGACTGATGGACAGCAGACTGGACATGAGCCAGCAGTGTGCCCAGGTGGGCAAGAAGGCCAATGGCTCCTGGCCTGGCTAAGGAATGGTGTGGCCAGCAGGAGCAGGGCAGGGATTCTTCCCCTGTGATCGACACTACTTGGGCAGCACATCGAGTGCTGTTTGCAGTTCTGGGCCCCCCAATTCAGGAAGGACACGGACAGGCTGGAGCGTGTCCAGAGAAGGGCAACAAGGCTGGGCAGGGGTCTGCAGCACAAGTCCTGTGAGGAGCAGCTGAGGGAGCTGGGGTTGTTTATCCTGGAGGAGGCTCAGGGGAGACAAGGCAGTGTCAGGGCACAGGCTGGACTTGATGATCTCCATGGCCTGTTCCACCCTTGCTGATTCTGGGATTCTCTGAAAGCACCCTTGGAGCAGTTGCAAGAGGAGCCCTGGGCCTCCTCTTCAGCAGCTCCAGCAGCCCAGGTCCCTCAGCTTCTCCTGCCAGCCCCAAAGCCCATCCTGTCAGTCCTGCAGAGCCTCTGCAGCTCCTCCTCACTGCCCAGCACAGGGAGCCCCAGAGCCAGACACAGCAGCCCAGATGTGCCCCCCTGGCCTGGGGTGCCTCTGGCAAGGGAGCAGCACCAGGCACTGCAGGAGCCTGCAGACAATTGATCTGAAGGCCAAAGCTCCTTAGCTTCTTCTGAAAGAGCAGGAACAGTTCCTCATTGCAGTGTGCTGGAATGCTGGGCACCACAGCTCCAGGTGAGGACTGGACACAAGTTTGCTCCCACTGAGTGCTGTGATGGGTTCTGCAGGAACTCTGGGCTCCTGTGCTTGCCAGGCACAATGAGGAGAGAAGGAGCCAAGTGCACTGATGTGGGAAATGGATTTGTAGAAAGTTTTTAGAGCCTAATAGAAGGCCCACAAAGTATGAATCTGTATATAAATCTTGAAACAAAAATACTAACTTAAAAATTTCCATGGAATAGGACAGATATTGTTGAGAGAGAAATGGAGCTAGATAAAAGTTTCAAAAAATGGCCTTGCAAATAAGACTTTGGAAAAACAGATCTATGAAAGATGCATTGTAGTGGGACCCACGAGGGGTAGTTTCAAATAATTGGCTTTAAGGCATCTACAACATGGCATGGCAAAAAGGCTGATAGACCAAGAAACACTTATAATGTATTATAATTAGGAAGTAGTTGGCTTTTGATTGTGATGGCGTGAATTAGAACATCTGTATTGTCTCACCCTTCTCATGAGACTGAAAATGGAATAAAAGTTTTTAAAACACCTCTCAGTGTCCCCATCTTCAGGTCAAGAAAAGAGTATTATCCAACACACTGACACACCTTTGCCTCGAGCATAACCCAGCCTGGACCAAACACACTGAAAGGTTTCCCCTTTGGCCCATGTCTCGAAACATCAGGTCTGCTGTTTGATAACTCAGGTTGGTTTGGTGCCAAGGAGTTCCCTCAGAAATACTGGGTTTGTCTTCCTCTGTGCCTTCCCCTCAGCAGCCTTGGGGATGCTCCTGTGTGACACCATCTCTCTCACACAGTTCAGACAACTTCAAACAGGATATTGTGCAATAAGTCGTCTCCTCTAAAGTGTTCCAACAATCCCTTTCCGGCAATAGGAAATTATTCCTAATAGATGAAAGTGGAAAACCCCCAACAGTTTATTAACAAACAGAATCCCCCCATGACAGGCATTACAAGAAGGCGCCGGGGTCTCTCTCGGAAGAACAGGAGCTGTCACGGAGCAGTTCCAGCAGCTGATGGAAGCTCGGGGGCTCGTCCGGCGTCGGCTTTCTCCCATGGCAGAGCTCCATGGAGCGGGCAGGGCAGTGAAGCAGCTGGGCTGGAGCCCCTCGCTGCCTTTTCTCCCCGGCATGGCTCAGCTCACAGACTCTCGGGCTGGGAGCGGGGCCGCTCCGCTGCTGCCGGCACCGTGTCCCTGGGCTTGGACAAACAGTTTCCTGCCAGGAGAGCCCTGCACACTGCTCCACAGATCTTTCATAAAGGCCCAGACCAACTCCAAACACTCTGTCTGCAGCAGCTTTTCACAAAGGGCTGCAGCAATCCAGGACAGCTGCACGTGACTGTCAGAAGGCTCTTGTCTTGTTCCTGACAGCAGAATTCTTGATGATCTTGTGCAATTTTATTCAGATGTAACATGAGAGCAGAGGTGTTTTTGTTCAAATATTTCATTATGAGTAACAAGCCTTGGGAGCATGAGGTGCAGGACTGACGTGTGAAAGCATGAGCATATCCTCCAAAGTGGCCAGTTTAATTGTCCATTTTATTACTCTTGTATTTACTCCACACTAATAAGGAAAACCAAGCTCTGCTTGGAGGCAAAACAGGCATGGGATACACTACAGTCCCTTGCAGGCTCACCAGGGCTGGCAGTGACAAAGCAGGCAGTCTGCTTCATTGTGAACCACTACAGAGCTACATCCCAATCTGGTTTAAGTGGCGTGGTATTATTTAGAACTCCTTTTCTGCATGAGACACAAAAAGGAGATCCCAAATGATCTTCATGCAAGCATGCAGTAAAGAACTGCTCCTGCTATCCTAACAAAGCATTTGCTTTGGCAATTACACTCTTCCCATTCATCTTTTGATGCAGACACTTCAGGTTTTCCCCCACACCCCTGCAAGGCTGGCAGTCGCTGTTTCCCATTTCCTGTTCTTCCCTAGAGATGGTGCAGTGGCTGCTTTGAAACAAAAAGCCCTGGGATCTGCACAGCTTGAAGGGGCATGAAATGCTAATTAAGTGCTCATATTGGTAATACCCAGGTCTGCACTGCCCAGTCCTCTGCAGCAGCAGCAGCAGCAGCAGGACCATGCATCATTCCTGTTGGTGGATGTTCATGTTTCTGATGTGCAAGAGCAATGACTTTGAGGAGGGACCAAAATGCCCCTCTTCAAACAGTGGCTGTGCAAGGAGATGTGAAGTTTCACAGCCTTTTCTAGGATATTTTAGAAAGATCTAAGAGAATATTGTGGCATGGAGTAGGTCCCTAATTTTGTCTCCAGAGAAATCCCCAAAGGGCACATTCACTCTGCTCCTGATGGCAACCCCATAAGCTCACTGACCAGTTTTCCTTGCAATGTTCCACCCTGCCTGGGCTTTACTAGGCCAGAACTAGACCCAGAGCTAAGCAGACACATGCAGCCAGGTGACATTGTGTAACATCAGAAGCTGGCAACCATGAGGACTTTGCTGTCAAAAGGTTACAGTTTTCACTGGGCCCAGAAATGTTTTTCCCTAAGGCAAAGCAAATTGAAATGTGAAGTTTAAAAGCTTCAAATGACTATCAAAGGAAACTGCAGAATAATTTCTAGAAGGGCAGCATTGTCAATGACCATGCAGCCCACCAAGAGCTGGAGCTGAATCCAGAAATGCTTCTTCCAGCTGTGCAGGAATTCATTCCACTGGCAAGCACTGGTCCATGGGAAGAAATGATCCCCTAGCTCTGGGCTGAATGGCAGCCAGGCTGCAGTGTAGATTTGAGGAACCCTTGTCACTTGTTATTGGCCTCCCAGTGCACTCATCCTTCTGCAAACAAGGGGCAAACAACACAGCTGGAGTGCTGTCCCGGGTAAATATACATACAGGTGATGTATATTTGCCAAAGCAGTGCATCATTTCCCAGTGAAATACATTACCTCTTCTTACCTATGGAATTGTGATTGAAGACACCTGTGAGCCAGATCTGTGGGAGATTGCAAAGGAGCAAAGCTTTGGGATTTGGGCACACTTCTCTTGGTTTCTTTGCTCAGACCTTTGGTGAGCACAGAACACACCTAGGTAGAAAACCTTTGACTAGACAGGATCTTTTGGACCCATTGTCCCCCAAACATGTCAATGTCTGGCCCTGTTACAATGACAAGTTGAAAACAGCAGCACAAATGACACAAAGAAAAGATGGCAAAAGAGGAAGAGGAGAGGCCCAATGAGGAAAGGATGTGGTGAGACACTGGCACATTGAGTGAGCTGCACTCCCATAATCTCTAGGCTAGCAGGTCCTGGTCTCACATTCTCCTCTTGGTTTATTTTTTTTTTTTTCATCATAAAAATAAAATATATACGATTAAAAATATGTCATCAAAACTTAAAGACAGAATCAGCAGTGTCTCCTGGCTGTCCAGGGTAACACGGGAGTGGATCTCAGAAAGGTGCAAGTTCAGGACAGCTGGAAGAGGAGAGAGGGACAGAGCAGCTCCCCTAAGTCTGCACTAAGCCTCAGACAATCCTCCTGCTTCTTTGGACTCTCTGTTCTCTGCACGTGCAGCAGAATCTCTCGTTCTGCATCCTGCTATCCCCATTCCTTCACCCAGGCAGCTCGTCTGCTTTAGGAGAAGATTATTTATCCAAATCCAAACATCAGGACTGGCCCCTGCCCTCACAGTTGCCCTGAACTGACTGGAGGTCAGGGCTGACTCCCAGGTGTCCTGTGGGTCAAGGTCCAGCTCCTCAGAAAACATTGGCCAGCAGTAATCAGGGCTCCAGCAACAAAGGTGAAGTAAGGTCTCCTAGACATAGACAAGGGGGAGGTGTTCAGTGGCAGGAAACTGTTTGTGAGAAACAACTTTGATTTTTCTGTGAGAAATCTCCCCCCAGTCGTCCCTGTCTTTTCTCCTTCAAAAGGTTCCAATGTCCGGAGGCAGCAAATGTGCAACAGCAGCTCCATCAGCCACTTCCTCCTGCTGGCATTGGCAGACACACAGCAGCTGCAGCTCCTGCACTTCTGCCTCTTGCTGGGCATCTCCCTGGCTGCCCTCCTGGGCAACGGCCTCATCATCAGCGCCGTAGCCTGTGGCCACCACCTGCACACACCCATGTTCTACTTCCTGCTCAACCTGGCCCTCAGCGATCTGGGCATGATCTTCACCACTATCCCCAAAGCCATGCACAATTCCCTCTGGGACACCAGGGACATCTCATACTCAGCATGTGCTGCACAGGTTTTCTTTTTTCTTTTCTTTGTGTCAGCAGAATTTTTCCTCCTGACCATCATGTGCTATGACCGCTACGTGTCCATCTGCAAACCCCTGCACTACGGGACCCTCCTGGGCAGCAGAGCTTTTGCCCACATGGCAGCAGCTGCCTGGGCCATTGGATTTCTCAATTCTCTGCTGCACACAGCCAATACATTTTCCCTGCCCCTGTGCCATGGCAATGCCCTGGGCCAGTTCTTCTGTGAAATCCCTCAGATCCTTAAGCTCTCCTGCTCTAAATCCTATCTCAGGGAACTTAAGGTTTCTATTTTCCCTGTCTCTACTGCTTTTGGTTGTTTTGTGTTCATGGTTTTCTCCTATGTGCAGATCTTCAGGGCTGTGCTGAGGATCCCCTCTGAGCAGGAACGGCACAAAGCCTTTTCCACCTGCCTCCCTCGCCTGGCGGTCATCTCCCTGTTCCTCAGCACTGGCACATTTGCCTACCTGAAGCCCCCTTCCATCTTCTCCCCATCCCTGGATCTCGCAGTGTAAATTCTGTACTCGGTTGTGCCACCAGCCCTGAACCCCCTCATCTACAGCCTGAGGAACCAGGAGCTCAAGGCGGCAGTGTGGAGATTGGTGAATGGAGGATGTCAGAAAAATTAATCTGGTTAGCAATTTCTTAAAATCCCAATATAAGCCATAATAGTTCTTGTTGGTTTTGTTGCTGAGTTATTTTTTCCTTGTTTTAGATACAGTAATATTCACAAAGCAAGGTCATTGCTTCTGCCCTTTATCATTTTGTCTATCTCCACCTTCACAGTGGCCAAGTGTCAATGAGTAGTGGATCTCTTGGTGGCTTTAAATGAACTAAAGGACCTCCCAGCAAAGTTTTCTGTAGAGATGCCCTTTTGTTGCCTTCTCTGGAGCTGAAGCAGCAATGTCTGTGTGCAGAGCTGGGGGCAGATCAGTGCTGGCCCAGCAGCTGTGCCCAGCAGCAGCAGCAACTTGGTGTTGCCAGTGCTGCTGCCATGGCCCTGCCACGCTGCCCTGGTGGCCCTGGTGTTGCTGTAGGGCCTGAGTGCTCTCAGGGCTGGGCACAGCCCTGGGGGTGGCGGTGCCGGGGCTGCAGCAGAGACAGGCCATGGGCACTGCTGGGGCAGTGCTGATGCCTCAGCCCAGGCCCTGGGGGCTCCAGGCTCCTTGCCCAGGCTCTCTCAAGAACACGGCCAGGCCAATGCTCAGCACAGAAAACCCCCGTGAGCAGCCCCAGGCTGGCCGTGGGCAGGCTGACAGCAAACAGCATGGCTGGGGCTCTGCAAGGGCCCTGGGGCAGATGGGAAGGAGCAGCAGAGCAGGGGCTGATCCATCCCCAGTGCACTGGACAGCCCAGGGCAGTGTCCCAGAGGATCCTCATGGAGCTGCCAACAACATTCCCTCCTCTGCATTCATGGCCTCTCCCCCAGCTCACACAGGTGCCCCATCCTTGCAGGCACAGACACGGCAGCACTGCCTCAGGAGCCCCTGTTTGCATTGCACAGAGCAGGGGGAGCACCCCCATGCTGTTGCTGTGGGGACATGAACCTGAGGGAGCACAAATGCCATCAGGCCCTGGGGCCAGCAAGGGCTGGGGGACAGCAGGGAAAGCACTCAGCTTTGTCCTGGCCTCTGCAGTCAGCCAGAAAGTTTGTTCCCATCAGCTGGGAGTTTCCTGTGCCACTGCAGACGCTGTTGCTCAGAGCCAGGGCTGCCTGGCAGCCAGCCCCAAACTGCCCTAAGCATTTCCTTTCCTTCACCTATGCTTTTTTTCCTCTTTCCTGATCCAGATTTCCTCCTATTGCCCATCCCTGTCCCCTCCCCAGCATACAGCCCATCCCTGTTGGCCCTTTCCTCTCTGGCCCCACTCCCCATTGCAGTTCCTGACTTGGCACCATGGGAACGTCCATTGGGGAGCAGGATCATCCTACAAGTTTTGCAGGAATTGTCTGCAGGCTCCTGCAGTGCCTGGTGCTGCTCCCTTGCCAGAGGCACCCCAGGCCAGGGGGGCACATCTGGGCTGCTGTGTCTGGCTCTGGGGCTCCCTGTGCTGGGCAGTGAGGAGGAGCTGCAGAGGCTCTGCAGGACAGACAGGATGGGCTTTGGGGCTGGCAGCAGAAGCTGAGGGACCTGGGCTGCTGGAGCTTCTGAAGAGGAGGCCCAGGGCTCCTCCTGCATCTGCTCCAAGGGTGCTTTCAGAGAATCCCAGAATCAGCAAGGGTGGAAAATACCTTGGAGATCATCAAGTCCGCTCTGTGCCCTGACACTGCCCTGTCTGGCTGAGCTTCTTCTTCTCCAGGATAAACAACCCCATCTCCCTCAGGCAGTCCTCACAAGACTTGTGTTCCAGATGCCTCACCAGCCTTGTTGCCATTCTCTGGACATGCTCCAGCCCCTCCATGTCCTTCCTAAATTGGGGAGTCCACAACCGGGCACAGCACTCGAGGTGTGGCCTCACCAGTGCTGAGTGCAGGGGAAGAATCCCTGCCCTGCTCCTGCTGGCCACACCATTCCTGAGCCAGGCCAGGGGCCATTGGCCTTCTTGCCCACCTGGGCACACTGCTGCCTCATGTCCAGCCTGTTGTCCATCAGTGCCCCCAGGTCCCTTTCAACCTGGCTGCTGTCCAGCCACTCTGTCCCCAGTCTGTAGTGCTGCAGGGGTTGTTGTGGCCAAAGTGCAGGACCCAGCACTTGGTCTTGTTCAACCTCATCTTGTTTGATTTGGGCCCTGGATCCAGTCTGTCCAGGTCCCTATGCAGAGCCCTCCTGCCCTCCAGCAGATCCACACTCACACCTAGCTTGGTGCCATCTGCAAATTTGCTGATGCTGGACTCAGTCCCCTCATGCAGATCATCAGTGCAGATACTGAAATCCACGCTGGCTGGCTCTGATCCCTCAGCCATCCTGTGGGTGCCCTGTGATGGCACTCAGGGTGATCTGTTCCATAACCTTGCTGGGCACCCAGGTCAGGCTGACAGGCCTGGAGTTCCCCAGCTCCTCCTTCCAGCCCTTCTTGGGGATGGGCTCACATTGGCACCTCCAGTGCTCTGGGACCTCCCTGCTGAGCCAGCACTGATGGTAAATGATGGAGAGCAGTTTGGAGAGCTCATCCACCAGCTCCCTCATCCCCCTTGGATGGATCCCATCTGATCCCAGAGACACCTGTGAGCATCTGAGTGGCTCAGCAGGTCACCAACTGCTTCCTCCTGGATTCCAGGGGACTGTTCTGCTCCCTGTGCCCATCTCCCAGCTCAAGAGAACACTTGTCCTGAGGACAACCTGTCTTACTGTTTAAAATTGAGTAAAAGACGGCGGAAGTACCTCAGCTTTTCTCTCATCTTTAGTTACTCTATTCCCCACTGCATCCAACAATGAATAGATGTTCTCCTTACACTTCCTTTTGGTATTAATTTATTGATAAAAATATTTTTTATAATTTTTTCCCAAAGCCGCCAGGTTAACCTCTAATTGAACTTTCACATCTCTACTTTTCTTTCTGCATGGCCTAACTATATTCTTAACCACTTCTTGAGTCACCTGACCTTCTCTCCAAAGGTGATGCACCCTCTTTTCTTTCCTTGAGTTCCCACAAAAGCTCCATGCCCAGCCAGGACAGTAATTTTCCTAGCTTGCTCATCTTTTGGCACAGAGGGACAGGCTGCTCCTTCCCTTTTACAATTAGTTTCTTGAGGTGTGTCCATCATTCCTGGACACCTTTGTTTTTAAGGGCTGTTTCCCTTAAAAAATGAGTACCTGATTGACTACTCTCCAAATCTGCATCCCAAATATACCAAGGTCTGCTCTCTGTAATTCCAGTGTACACATTTTGTTGATGCCACTCCTTCTTTCACAGGATGTTGAAAACTCAATTATTTTATGGTCACTGTACCCCAGGCAGCCTCCAACCACCACATCTCCTACCAGCCTTTCTCTCTTTGTGAACAGCAGGAGACAGAGCTTTCCTTGGGAGTGGGATTGTTACCAAAAAAATAGCAAAATAGAAAAATCCATAATCCCAATGTAGCATTAAGAAGCAGCATTGTTTATTTGGCTGGATGCACAGAGCGGGAACTCCTCCCAAAGCTGTGCATGCTGAGTGCAGGAAAGTTTCTGTTTACATTCTGTATTTTGCATACATATTCATTGATTGTCCTGGGCTAAACATACATATGATAATCATTCCCCTAACTCATTAACATATTTCCCCTCCCCTTTTGCCATGCATTCTCCTGTCCTGGGGGTCTATCTGGTGGTCCCTGGTGCTCATGGACCCCAATGTTCCAGTGGGCCTGGCTGAGCTGGCAGGACACTGAGGCTGGTGAATTTCAGTTCCCCTTCTCACACAATGGACATTGTGTGGTTTCCATAGGCCTGGGGTTTTGGAGAACCAGCATTGTGTGTGTTCACCTGGTGTAGACAATTTATCATCTGATAACATGAGAACACAGAGTGAGCCATGACATCACAGAGGTTCTGTGAGGTCACAAAGCAGCTATGGCATCATAGGCTGTCTCTGTGACATCACAGAGCCGGCTGCGAAATCACAGGGCAGAGGTCTGACATCACAGAGGAGATTATGACATCACAGAGTTGGCTGTGACATCAGAGACCAGCTGTGTGACATTATAGTATGAGCTGTGACATCACAGAGCAGGCTAAAACATCACCAGGGAATGCAGGGCTCACTCCACTCTTCCTGCAGGGAGGGACATAAGCAAAAACATGGCTGGTACTCTCCCACATTTTAAAAAAGGCAGTTTGTGTTAGCTCCCAAGCCATCCCCTTCCAAACAAACAAAGTGCATAGCCTCACTCTATTTCTCTCGTACCAAATAAGCAAAGTGTGTAGCATCTGCTCCTCAAATCCAGCACTCTTCCTCTTGGGGGGGCAACTCATACATTGTCCAGGCTTCTAGGCTCTCAGGTCCACCTACTTTTTTTTCTGGCTCTCCGGTCTGCCTGGCTATAACTCATCCAGATTTTTAGGCTCTCAGGCTCTTGGTCCACCTGGCTCAGTTCCCAAGCTCATAGTCCACCTGGCTCCACCATCTTACTGCTCTTAGGTCCACAGTTGTCTGATCAAATCACCTCAGGATCACATCGGGGTCACCAGATGTCACAGCTGGGGGTACAACTGACACCAAAGAAGGCTTCAAGTATCAGCCCTTTGACGGCAGCAAGGGAAGACATGCGATCAATCAATGTGATTGGTAAAGCAAGCTTCAGTTTATTTTGAGTACAATGACACCTTTATATGTTTTCAGTAATTTTTCATACTTGTCCATAATTATCCATACTCGTCATTAGTTCATTGGTTTAAAGCAAAAGGTTATTTTTACACACTCCTCCTACTTTGTGGTTTCTAACACAGGGTTCTTGCTCATTCTCGTTGCTTTTACTTCTCTATTTTTATATTGCAAAACCTCTTTTCTTCCTTATTTTTGCTGCTGTCCTTGCCCTTTCAACCTTGTCAGCATGATGCAGCATACTTTGCAAACTCCTTATCATGGCGCAAGGCCTAGTTACGTCAACTGAAGCCAACTCATATCAAGCTAACAAGCAGAGCGGCCTACTTATGCTTTTACTCATGCTAAACTAACAAGGGGTTTGCTTGTACAACTTCTCCAGGGACCCATGACCCTGTTTATCCAGTCATTCTTCCACAGCCCTTCATTGTTCTTCAGTACAACCTTTTATACCCTTCATCTTACATGCATTGCACCTGTGTGCCCTCTGTACCCTTTTGTAGTCGGTCAGTACACCTCAGCACTCTATGTCTCATTACCTTTAATACAGTTCACCTGTCCTGCATGGTTGTCACCCTTAGGGATGAGGCTCAGCCATAGTCCCACTCCCAATTAACACAAACTGTGTGCCTACAATTCCCTTTTTTTTTCTTTTAAATAAATGCCATGTCTACCATCCCCCTACAGGGTCCTTGCTGAAGAAATAGCAAACATGGTACAAGTATCCTTTGTGTAGATTCCACTAACTCCAGAATACATCCATGTGCTGACCTTGATTAATTCCCCAAACTTACATTATTTATCATCAAAAATCCTTTTACCTCCACTTCTAGACTATTGACAATACCAACAGTTGTACAACTTTATAAGGCAACACAAGAATAAGCTAAAGGCAGCATATTAGGATAGTAAAAAAATCAACAGCTACACAATTTTATCAATAGCTATACAAATTGAACAACATCAATAACTATACAATTTCAGAAAGTAACATACAAGGATAAGATAGAGTCGATATGTTCCTATCACCCTGTCATGGTTTGAGAGGAAGGGAGTTTTTTGGGATGCTGTGGTCAAACCAATGGGTGTTCAGATTTGAATATTGGCACCTGGTGGGGCCACTGGGGACATGGATACGCCTCTGAGAACACAGAGGTTAAAAACAGAGAACTCCCAGGAAAACTTTCTCTTGGGTTCTGGTGGTGAAAGAGTTCAGACCTCTCCCCTGCCCAGCTGCTGCCAGTTGGGTGGGGGCCGGGAAGCCATGCGGCCGGGTGAGGCAGGCCTGGGCCTTGGACAGAGATGGGAAGTGAAGAGGCCCCAAGGATGGAAGGGTGGAGGAATATTGGAGAGTCATCAGGCAGCCACCCCCGCCAGGAGAGAGAGAGAGAGAGAGAGAGAGCTGGTGTCTGGGTCTGTGCCTGTGCCACCTTGGAATTTGTTAGCATGGCTGGCGAGAAGGAGGAGGGGTGCAGGGAAAAGGTGCCTGGCAAGGGAGCCATGGGACTTCTGGACAGGCAGAGACTGAGATTTTTAACCCTTTTTCTTGGATGATGGAAACCTTACAAATGCTGATCCTCCTGGAGTTGGATGAGAAGAGAGATAAGAGATGAGATAAGAGGAAATGGGCCACAAGAGAAGTGAAGAAAAATCTTAGGTGGAAGGAGGTCCTTTGCAAAGTCCTTTGGCTGGACTTTTCTTGTATAGCTATGGACAGAACCGTTTTTTCCTATGAGACGGAGACTGCATTTAGTGGGGAGGCAATGGCTCAGAGCCAAGTGAGTGCAGTGATGTGATCTGAAGGAGCGTGTGAACAGAGACGACAGGCAAGGAGGGTGGTTGGTGCCCTCGATCTTCAGGGGAGGAGAATATCTCTATTCTTGAGACCCCTTGTCCCCAGGGGGTGAAATTTGGAGGGGGACAGGTGTCCAGAAAGTGTGAGACTGTACTATTTTTTTGGAACTGGACCAAGTACCCTTAAAAGGAAAATCCTAGAAGCAGCTCTGGTCCATGCACAGTGGTTAGAGCACTGGACATGGAAGGAAGATGTCATGATGGCAATGATCTCTGGGTGGTGCCACGTGTGACAGGAAACACATGAGGTCTCAACTGTGTTTCCAGGGGAAGCCTATGGCACAAGAGGGACTACTCACTCCTTGATGAACTGAGAATTGATATCTAAAAGGTGGTGACGGACTGAGAGTTGGTGATCTGAGGGATGGATGTATTGGAAATTTGGTGGGGGGAGGAGAAATGTTTTTAGAAGATTTTCATTCTTTCTGTGTTTCTTTTTACATATAGTTGTAGGTTAATAAAGTTTTGTCTTCTTTATTTCTAAGTGGAAGCCTGTTTTGTTCTATTCCTGGTCACATCTCACAGCAGACACCAGGGAGAATGTATTTTCATGGGGGCACTGGCATTGCACCAGCATCAAACCATGAAAGAGTGTAAGAATTGTGAATGCAAGTGGTTTAGGAGTTATTTGAATGCTTAAGATTTGGCTTAAATACTGAAAATAAGAAATAAGTTGAAAGGGCCAAACAAGCTTGAGTTGTTTAATGATTGCATTGTCTGTCGGTATTCCTTGGTTTGGGTAGAGGCACATTAGAGTTTCTTTGAAGGCCCATTGAGAAGGTGTGGAGAAGTGCTATAGTGAGAAAGTAAATTCCCCAAGAAAGAATAAGAAGAAAATTAAAAATATCCCTCCCAATATTATCTTAAGAAAACTACCTAACAACTGGCAAAATTGGGAAATAACAAAAAGATTAAATCAAATAAAGATGGTCCACTATTTCCCAAAGGTATGGCCAAGGATAAATTTACAGGTGCAGTGGCCATGGGACAGTACACGAGACAAACCGTTGTGTACCCAATGACATCAATACTTGAGTACTCAAGAGGATCCAGACATGGAGCAGATACAGAATGTCACCTGTTGACTAAAGTACACCACAGAGGAGGAAAACACAAGAGCCTATAAATTAAAAGAGGGAAAGCAAGCTAGTAAAGTAAAAGAAGAAGAGGCTGGGAAGGCTGACAAAAACTAGGACCGCCTTGACCACTTACCTCCTCCTACCCTTGCAGTACCTCAAATCCTTCCTCCAATTCCTCTTGCTGTGGACCCAATTCCTCCTCCTCTCCCAGCTGGCATTCCTTTACCACCTCCTAATCCAGTTATACCTCCACCACCTTCCCCTCCACCCTCTCCTTACTCTCTTTACCCTTCACTACTGTTCCCTTACCTCTACCATCTCATGCACCCCTTATTCACCAGCAAGTTCCTGCTCTGTCTCCCCCACCACAAATGAGAAGCCAAACAACATCTCAGAATCTCATGCCCAGGAGTGAAGTTAACCACTCAGGCTCCACAGCTGATGTTGTAACACCCGGACCAAAGAGGCTGAAGTGGAAAAATCATTCCCCCTCAGAGAAGTTCCCACGTGCAGGGTGGCCAGTGAGATTGGATTTGTAAATGCTCCTTTGACTGCGTCCAAAGTTAGAAACTTTAAGAAAGAATTGTGAAATTTAGTGGAAGACCCAGTAGGAATAGCAAATCAAATTGATCCGTTTTTAGCCCTAATATTTATACATAGGGAGAATTGAACTCCATCTTTAACAGCCTATTTTCCCCAAGCTCGATTAATAAGAACTGCAGGAATGAAAAATTGGGAATGAGAAAACCAATTCGGGCCCCCAGGTGACCAAAAAATGCCTTTAGTGGAGTCTGACTGGAACCCTAATCAAGAAGAGGGGAGAAGGAATATGAGAGATTACAGATCCGTGATGACCAGAGGGATAAAAGAATCAGTCCCTAGAGGGAGTAATACCAGGTTAGCATTTGATGGCACCCAGGAAAAAGACAAGACCCCAGCAACATGGGTTAATAGGCTAAAGCAAAACTTCCAGATTTACTCTGATGTTGACCCAGACAGCCCAGAAGGCCAATCTCGCGTTCCCTGTGGTCAGGGATGACCCCGAGAATCCTTTTTTCCCAGCCTGGTGTTTCGAAGAAGGAGTCGGAATTTTCTGGCTCTGGTTTCCAAGGTTGTTTGTTGTTTCTTATCTATAACATTTTTTCTCTGGCCTGCCAGAGGTCAGACAGAGGCACACTCCCTGCCCCTGGGCTGGTGTTTACATTTTGTACTATGAACTATGTGTACTTTATTTATCATCATTTTCCAATACCTAAAGACACAGAGCAGGGGACTTTCAATCAAAACAAATGCACCTTTTATTGAGTGCCCACAGCAAATGCGATAGAAGGATTAGAAAGGAGATAAAGGACAGAGTGAGAGAGAAAGGAGGGGGCCAACAGAGAGATGAAATCCTCGTGGTGCAGCCAATAGATCCGTCTGGTCACATCAGGGAGAATGTCAAAGTCTTTGGTTAACTCAGGGGTGTTTTATAATCTGCCGCCGGGAGGGGAGCAGGACGGCACATCGACGGCACAGTGGAGAATAAATCTATTGGGAACAGGTACAGACAGTCCAGTTCTGAACAGCACAAACCAGTGCCAGCGGGGCCCATTGTTTCAGGACTGGTTCCTAAGAGAAACCTCCCGCTTCCTATGGCAGACATCCTGCTCCTGTCAGGACAGCACCCCTGGGTTAGAATTTTAAGGGTCTCATCTCATCCTTGGGGAGGGCTTCAATCTCCATCCTTGACGGCAGTTGGGAGGCAGATGAGGGATCTTTGGACTGTGTCTTACAGAATGACATCCCAAAGCATAAAAAATTTATGCATTTTCCCATGGAAAAAAAAAAAAGGAATGAATTAAGAAAGGATAATTTTTTCTTATTTATTTATAATAGTATTATTCTATATTTATATTAATGAATTTTAATATTTATATTTAAAAATCCATACATTTTTAGCAAGTAAAAATTTTATTGATAATTGCTTCTAAGTAACACAATTCCCTTCATTAATTCATGGAGCAGTGTTGGCTATTTATTCCTCCTTCTTTATGCTAATTAGTCCTATTATAAATCCTTTTGTCATCTTTTTTATCATTTTCACAGACAGGGTAAAAGGGGACACTTAGGGGTCCATGGAGACGTTTCTGGAACACATTTGGGGCAGTTTTGGGTCTGAGGAGGGAATTCAGAGAGAACTTGAGGGTCTGGAGGACACTTGGGGGAGCCGGGTGGGCACTTGGAGGGGCACTCAGGGATTCTGAGGGACAGTTCAGCATCCGGGGCAGCACTTGGGGGTCCAGGGGGGCCCTTGGAGGTCAGGGAGGAGAATATGGGGCCCTGCGGGGTCCGGGCGGGCCCTTGGGGGGCTCAAACGGGACTCCCTGGGGTGCGGGGGGTGATGGGAGTTGTAGGCGTGGGTATCATATGGTTAAATGCGGCCACGGAGCATCACGCGAGTTCAAGGCGCAGCTGCAATGGCTCTCGGTGGGGCGTGGGGCATGATGGGAGTTGATGTCCCAGAAATGGTTCGAACAAGATTTTTGGGGGTCTGGGAAGACACTTGGGGGACACATTTGCATCCGAGCCGCAACTTGAGGCCCTCGCGGGGAACACAAATGGTTCGGGAGCCCTTGGGAGGTCTGGGACCTCTGACTGGGCTCTTTAGGGCACAGGGCATGACAGGTGTTTTAGGCACGGGACTGTGTTCTGAGGAGCTCTGGGGCTGCAAGGAATGCAAGGAGATGAATTCCCAGAAGCAGCTGTACCGGGTGTAATGGGTTAAAAGTTTAAGTTTGTTCATCAAAACTGACAAAGTTATTCCAGTAAGACTGTTGCACCACCTCTAGTTTGTTTAACTAAATTTCCAGACTTTAAAGGATAAGGAAGGTGAAAGTAAAAGACAATAGGTTTCACAAACATTTGTTTATCTGTTTAGTAAACTGTTAATATGGGTGGGGGGTTTGCTATGATTGATAACACAGTATCAGCTTATCCGCTCAGTAAACCTAGGATTCCAGGAACTCAGCAGATTGAGCCTAAAATTCCAGGAATCAGATAAACCTAGCAAATAGGGAAAATACCAGCCTTCATCTTCAGACGTCCGGGAGGTAGACTATGACCACCTAGACACAAAAGAAGAATACACAGAGTACTACACATCAACCCGGAAGCAGGACTGTATAGGAACTCCACGAAATATCAGAAGAGTGCGGCAGTGGTGGAGGGGGGACTCCCCTATTGCCCAGCGCACCCAATACTGACTTTGCCTGTTATCACTTGCTCTATCAATTAATAAATTTCATTTTATTTGGACTTACTAGTTGGTGATTAATTCCCCACCGCAACTAACTTATAACAGCCCACAATATTGCCACTTTTAGGCAGACACTCCTGGGAGAGTGCCCTATAGGAGAAGCCTGGTTGTACTTTAAATGTGATGCTGCTGAAACAAGCTCAGTAGATCTAGTAAAAAGAAAAGAAATGGTGAAAATGGTAAGAAAGATTGTTTGTAACAAGTATTTAGCAGTGGAGTATTCACCCACCCAGTGGATCCCAAGAGATCCAAACAAATTAGAGTCTGTTGAAAAAAAAAGAAAGAGACAAGTGTAATCACCATGAAGTTTATGAATGTTATGAGTGTACTGAAAAAGAGATAACCCCCTTTTGGAAAATGAAAGAACTGTGTAAATGTTGGGAATGCCCAACAGAAGCTGAAAACACATTTCAGGGGAGCTCTAAACCCCTAGGTTTGATCTCTGATACCACAGCACACACCAAATTGTCAGGAGACTGGTCTGGCAGTTGCACCACTAGAATGATAAAACCAATTTTCTTCTTATTACCCAAAGAAACGGAATCAAGTTTAGGAGTTCCTATATACAATGATTTGGGAGAAACTAAACAGAATGAGCAAAGTGAAATAGAAATAGAGAGAATTCAAAATTGTAAAAGACAAGTTCAGACCCCAATATCTATGTTAAACAAAGTCATCAGGCTCCAGGCAGTATTAAAAACAAAGAATGCAATTATTAGGAACATTTCAAATGGAAAAGATCAGCATGTGTAAATAATCAAGAACAAACTCCTACACTTGATTTCAGTTGGTGGGAGAACCTGGAGATTTTCAAAAAGGATGTATGGGAAAAGGTAGTTTTTCTCACTGTGTGTATACTTGGAGGATTGCTCTTTTTACTATGCTTATTTATCTGTTTCATTAAAACAGCATTTACCATGCAGACCAACCTAAAGAAACCAAGGAAAGTAACAAAGTTAAGTAATCGTGATTACCAAAGTGCACATGAAATTTATAGTCAATTCAAAAAATTAAATATGAAACCCATGAATCAAAAATTGTAAGTTGATTTGAGCTTAAAATTTAAGCTCGATCAAAGAAAAAGAAGGGGGACTGTAATGAACAAAAAATTCTGCCAATTTTTTCTGTGAGAAAAAGGTTACCACTGTTGCTGTTGGGCTGCTGCTTGTGTTATGGTAATTACGGGTCGTTGTTGTTAATAGTTGTTTTTGTATCAGTAAAAGCCCTGGCTGGGGCGAGTTAATGGCCCATCTCTGAGACATTGAAGGGTGGGATACCTCCCGAACAGCAAGGAGAAGAGACTTTGGAGGGAAGGGATATGCAAAATAACTCCAAGGACCAGCATGCTGTGTGGGACCCCTGCTCCGAATGTACTAAGAAAACCCCAAAAACAATGAGCCACCTAAGAGTTGAGAGACTGGAGTGATGTCTGGATGTCAGGAACGGAGTGCTGGGCCTGCAGAGATGCTGAAAACCTTCGTTGTTCCTCACCCTGTGTTCGAGAGCCCTCGGGCTGGGTCTGGGAGGAGGTGAGACTCAGACCAATTCAACATCGGTTGGGATCACCATGCCCTAAAGGCTCCCACGAGGACCTGATCCTCAGCTCTGCCCCTGGACGACAAAGCTGCGCATTTCCTCCTCCTTTGAGTCACCCTGGGAGACGTGACGAGAGACTGCAGCCCCGCCGAGCTGCCCAATCCTGAGCTGATCACTTATAATAAAGGCATTAAAAAGGAGAAGAAGTCTCCTTGCCCTGTTTATTTCAGAATTTTTTTTACAAGAGGAAAAAACAGGGGTTTTGGGGTTTTAATTTTGTCATGGATTACAGTTGTCTGGGGAAATTTGTTATTGCGAGGCAGGTTTTATTCCTACAAGCTTTTTTTACAGCTCACTGATGGACCATGTTGACTTATGGGGTATTGTTTTAAAGATTAATTCTTTAAAGGTAAAAGATTTTATTATTTACTTTTAAAATCATTTTTATCTCTGGGGATAGAGATCTTCTCTTGTGGATAGTGGATTGCTTTTTTTCTGTTTAAAATTTTGAGGAAATTACAGTTATTTTAACATTTGTTTATTTTAGCATGGAGGTTTTTGTTTGATATTAATTTGTGTATTTTGATTTTTTTATACTTTTCTGTGTTATAATGAAAAAGAGTTTTTTCATTATATTTAAAGAGGATTTTAGTGTTAAGATTAATGTATTTTTTCTTCTTTTTTTATTTGCGATTTCATTTCTTCTTTACTGACTTTGATGTGTTTATGCTGTTTTTTTGTATGCTTGTATTTCGTTTTTTTCTTTTACTTGAGGGAAGATTGAAGTATTGAAAGGGTTAACACCTGACCTGCCAGTAACTTGTGGTGGAAGTTGTGGTTGGATTGCGTTAGGACTGGTTTTATGGTTGGTTTTGGGAGTTTTTAGTGTTTAAGTTTTTAGTTGTGGGGTTATTTTGTATGCGTTGTAGGGGTTTTTGGTTATAGTTTTTTTGGGGGGAGGGGACTTGAATGTAATATTTTAACAGCTGTGGCTAGCTTTGTTCTGGTTGGGGTTTTGTAGCCTGTTTTGTTTTCCTGTTTGGGAGTTGTTGGGATTTGGTTTGCTTAGAATCGGGCCGATGGGGAGGGGGGGCGGCCTGGGCAGGGGAGAAGGAGCTCAGCCCAAGGCAGGGTTGCTTGGTTTGGTTTGGTTTGGTTGAGATGGGGGCGAGGGCCAGGCCCACTGCTTCTTTGTTGACTGGAAAAGAAAGAGGAGGTTCCTGGGTTTTTTCATCTTTAACATTTGTGTTTCACAGAGGCGTGTTCAGTATCTTAGTGGTTTAACAGATTGTCAGTTACAAAAAAAGTTTTGTATTACTTTTAAAAATTCTTCTCATATCAAACTACAGCAGACATTCAATCAACAAAAAATACATCTCAAAACATTGACTTGGCCCATTCAACTTCACAAATTTCAAGCGTGTTCAATTTAATGTTAATCAAAATTTGCAGGAGCACAGAAACAGAAGAAGACACAGAGAGAGAGCAAGGCAAAAAAGATACAGAGAAGCACATACACAGCTACCAATTTCTGCACTCCAGCGATGTTCACATGAAAATTCCAAAAGGAGGTAGGGTCAAGATGTGTGCTTGCCTTGTGATCATCCTTCAATACCCCTTGGTCTCCCTGGGCCCTTCCCCCAGGTGGGATTTGGGCTCATTTGGTCCCTCAGGAGCTCGGCTGGGGCTGCAGAGGTGGCTGTGGAGCATTGCCTGTGCTGTGCCAGGGACTGGCAGACACTGCTGGGCTGGGATAGAGGCTCTGGGGGGATTGGGGTTCCAGGGCAGGGCAGGGCTGGGGTTCCAGGGCAGATCAAGGCTCCACCTGCCCCTTCCTCCCCCACACATGAAATGTCTTGAGCCAACAATCTCCTCCAGTCTGTCACAACAGGCAATGTTGGAGGTGAAATCCCAATTCTGGCCATGGGCACCTGGCTGAGAAGTACAGTTCTTTTCCATAGGAAGGAAAGCACAGAGCTCCAGTGTTTGGAAGGCGGGTGAGAGCTTCACTGGGCCAGAGGGCCAGCCAGACATATCAGAAATGGCAGATTTTGTCTGGGGGCCAACTTTGGTTTTAGGGAATTTGGAGATGGAATCCTAGTCTTGGCAATGGGAACTTAGAGAAGAACAATTCTTTCCCATAGGAAGGAAAGCTAGGAGCCTTCCTGAGTGTTTTGGGGACAGATGGGAGGTGACGCTTGTGAAAACAATGTCAGTCAGACTTGTCCTGGCAAAATTCCTGTGGGAACAATCCCTGGATATAAGGAAATTTGGCAGTGAAATCCCAATTCTGGCCATGGGTGCCTGGAGGAAAAGGCCAGTTCTTTTCCATAGGAAGGAAAGGATGAAGCCCCATTGTTTCAGCAGCAGAGGAGAAGAGACCCTCAACATGCCAAGGTCAGCTGGACCAGGCAGCTGGCTCATGGGTGGCCAAACCAGATGGATCTGTTCTGTCTTCCCTTGCTTTTATGGGGCCCTGAAATGAAACTATGGTACCTTGGTTCCATGGGGCCCAACAGGGCCACAGTGGCTCCTTCATTACAAGAAGATCTGCTGTGTCACAATGGACCCTTGGTTCGTTGGGGTCCAGCAATGTCACAATGGTCCCAGTGATTCCATGAGGCCTTGCTGTGTCACAATGATCTCCGTGGTTCCACAGGCCCCACAATGTCACAGGACTCCTCTGTCCCATGAGCCTGAATGTCACAATGGACCTTTGGACCCTGGAGGTTTGCAGTGTCAAAATGATCTCCATTGGCTCCACAGCATCACAATGGACCATTGATGACAGGAGACCCCTCTGTGTCACCCTTGAGCTTTGGTTCCATGCAGCCCTGCAGTGTCACAATGAACCCTTGGTTCAATGGGGTTCCACAATGTCACCATGGCCCCTCAGTTCCATGAAACCTTGCAGTGTCACAGTGGTCTCCTTTGGTTGCCCAGTGTCACAATGGACCACTGATGACAGGAGGCCCTGCAATGTCACAATGGACCTTTGGTTCCATGCAGCCCTGCAGTGTCACAAAGGCTTCTTGGTTTCACCAGGCCCCAGAGTATCACAGTGGTCCTCTTGGTTCTGTGGGGACCCCCAAGGTCACAGTGGTCTCACTGGTTCCGTGAGGCATCACAGTGTCACAATGCTTTGCTTATTCCATGAGGCTTCATAGTTTCACAATGGTCTCCATGATTCCATGAGTACCCTCAGTGTCATAATGGCCCCTTTGTTCCATGAAGCCATGAAGTCTCTTAATGGTGTCTCCATGGTTCCATGAGGCCTTGCAACATCACAATGGATCCATGGAGTCTCACAGTGTCACATGGCCCCTTGGTACCATGAAACCACAAGGTGTCACAATGGTCTCCATAGTTCCATGAGGTCCTACGGTGTCACAATGGACCATTGGTTTGATGGGATCTTTCAGTATCACAATGATCCCTACATTCCATGAGGCCCCACAGTGTCATAATGGTCCCTTGGTCTCACAAGGACCCACAGTGTCACAATGGTCCCTTGGTGTCACAGGCCTCAGAGTGTCACAATGGTCCCTTGGTCTCACAGGACCCCACAGTGTCACAATCGTCCCTTAGTCTCACAGGGCCCCACAGTGTCACAATGGCCCCTTGGTTCCATGGGCCCTGTGCTGCTGCATTCCCCACTCCCCTTCTCAGGCCCCCCTGCCAGCTGAGAAATGCTCCTTGGGGCTCAGCCTTGGCCAACAGCCCCTGGGCTCAGCTCCTCTGCAGCTCATCACAAACACTGTCTGCTCCAGGCACTGCTGCTGCCCAACCAGCTCCTGGTTTCTCTAGGAGCAGCCCTGGGAACTGTTTCTGTTCCCTCAGTGGCACAACATCCCTGTTCTCACAGTGCCAAAGACAGCTGTTGGTGCAAAGTGCAGCCAGGATGAACATTGCTGGGACTGAAGCCCCTCTCTTGGGGCCCTACAAACAGCGCTCTAAAAGGAGCCCTTGGAGCTCTCCTGGGCCAGCGACTCCCTCTGAGTGGGGCCTCTCCCAGCCGGGAACTCTCCCCTTTGCTGCACTCGGGGATCCTGAATGACAACAGAGCCTGGGCCAATCTCCCCACTCCTCCAGGCTCAGCCCTTCACCCGTTGGGGAGATGCCAAAGGATCCCCAGGGAGCATTTCCTGCCCTAAGGGGAATTTCTCACAGGTGCCTTGCACTGACTCTTTGTGTCTGTGTGCACACAGGAGTGCCTGTGCTGGGGAAATGTGGCAGAAATGCTGCTCTCTGAGGGGTTTGAGTGCCTTGGATAGCTGAGTCAGTCAGGCCATGTAAGGAAGTTTAAGTCACAAGGTCTAAGGGAAGTTAAATATTTCTAAGATTTGTTCTTATGTGAAGTTGTTACTTTTAATAAAAGGTACTAGGTAAGTTAAATACTGTTAGGTGTTATTCCTCCTTCAAATCAGTAAGCCATGGGTTATAAGTCAGGTCAAATGCTGTTAGGTGCTGTTCTTTTAAGGTATCAGTTAGGGTTAAGGTGTAAGTTAAGTCAAATTAAGTTTAAGCTCTGTTAAGTTTTTAGGCTGTATTCCTTTTATCCTTGCCCTTACTGTCTTTTTGTGTCACACACACACACAGAGATAGTTCTCGGTTCATTTCTGGTTTGATTGCCTCAATATTGTTTGGCTTTGTTGTTGCTTTGTTTCCTTGGTGTGCCTGAAGTGTCCAGTCAGGAGCAGAGTGACTCTTGCCAAAGAACTTTGTGCTGCTGTCCCTTAACATTAAATGTGGTTTTTGCTGCTCCCTTGGTCTGGATTTTTTCAGCACTCTCAAGGCGTCGTTCATAACAGGGTGAAGGAGCCCTGGCCCAGGCTCTGGCCCTGGGGAACACAGGGACGCTGCCGGGGGGTCCCTGTCCCCCTGTCCCAACCCCAGGGCCCCAGCACCCCGTCCCTGTGTCAGGCTCTGGGGTCGATCTCATGGAACATCTTCTGGGGGAGGCTGCAGGGCCGGGGCCCGGGGGAAGCCAGGGGGACAGGGGACCCCGCTGTGCACAAGCAGGGTTGGACTGCTCTGAGGGGAACTGTGAGGGGGACCGGGACAGAGTGACCTCCCCAGCGACCTCACACAGCCACCTGTGATGTCACACAGTCCCTGTGATGTCACACAGCCCTCTGTGATGTCACACAGCCCTCTGTGATGTCACAGGCGACCTGTGATTTCATACAACCTCCTGTGATGTCTCCAACCACTCTGTTATGTCACACAGCCTCTATATGAAGAAATTCAGCTGCTGTGTGATTTCACAGAGAAGCTTTGTGACGTCACAATCATCCTGTGATGTCACAGCCTTCTCTGTGACATCATACAGCTGCTCTGTGATATCATACTGATGTCACAACCCACATTGTAATGTTACAGAGCCGCCTTCCATGATGTCACAGCTAGTTCTGTGATGTCACACCCTCCTCAGTGCTGTCACATAGCCAACTCTGTGCTGTTACACAGTCCCTTGCTGACATCCCAGCTGCTCTGTGGCTCTATGACACACCACAGAGGTGCTGCTGTGACATAGCCCCCTCTGTCACATGCCAAAGCCCCTGCCAGTGCTGAGCCCCTGTGAGCTCTGTCTGTGCCCTGCTGGTGTCCCTGAGGGGCCCTGGCAGTGCCCCAGCCCTGCTGGGCTGTGCACAGGAGCTGCTCCTGGCCAGAGCTGTCTCTCTGCAGCGCTGCCCTTGCCAGGAGCTGCCTCTGGGCCAGGAGCCCGGCCCAGCTCAGCAGCACTGACACAGCACAGGGACTTTAATGAGCCTCTGAGGCTTTGGTGCTCTTTGCATCAGGCTAGGTCGCTCAGAGTGTGCTCAAACAACTTCTCAAAAACTCAAAATCAGAGTCAAATTCCAAAGATTCCTTAACTTTTACTGGGTCCCACTGATGGGACTTATGCTTCCAGTGGTCACAACTCACGTCAAAGTGTCCCTTGGTTCCAGGTAGAGCAGAACACTGGAGGCAGTGATGACAGCTGGGAACAAGCAAGGCAAACATCTCTTTGTGGCTGAGCACACCTAGGTGTGTTTGAGGAATGCAAAGTGCCAAGGCCTGAGCCCCAGCCCCTGGCCAGGCAGATCCAGATCCTGTCCCTCCCTCCTTGCTCAGGGCTCTTCCTGGGATGGGCACTGGCATGTGAGGATGTGCAATGATAAGGGCAGGAGCATGGGGCGGCCCCTGCCAGGCTGCTGAGCAGGGTCAAGGAGGCAATGAGGCCCCAGGCCTGCAAGGGTCACTTGTTGTCATGGTTTGTGCCTGGCACAGAGCCAGTGCCCCCATGAGAATACACTCTCCCTGGTGTCTGCTGTGAGATGTGACCAGGAATAAGCAAAGCAGGCTCCAGCTTAAACATAAAGAAAACTTTATTACCTAAACTACAAGAAAAGAAGGGAAAACCTATAAGGGAAAAAAAATTGAAAACCTTACAAAAAAGCACTTTCCTCCTCCCCACCACCAAAAATTTCCCAATCCGATACATTCCCCCAAATCACCAACTGCCCAGTCTGGCACCACCCTTTAGAATATTCAAACTTCAGTCTATGAAGAGGAGAGGAGTCCTTCTTGCACCATAGGCTTCCCCTGAAAACACGCTGAAACATTGTGTGCTTCCATATCACTCAGCACCGCCCGGAAAGTCCTTTTGCCATTTGTTACATCTTCCTTCCATGCCCAGTGCTCTCACCACTGTGCATGGAGCACAGCTGCTTTTGGGTTGTCTTTTAAGGATGCCTTGTCTCACTCCAAAAAGGCACAGTCTCTGCTTTGGGACATCTGTCCCCCCCATTTTTTTCCAACCCCCTGGGGCCGAGGGGTCCTCACAATGAACCCTCCTGGTTCTGAGGCACTGCGTCCCCCTAAGTGCAGTCTCTGTGTCACAGGAATAAAACTGAGTCTGTGGCTACACAAGAAAAGTCCAGCCAAAAGGCCACTCCAATCATCTCTCCCCACTCAGCCAGTCTTCTCCACATCCCTCGGGCCTAGTTCTTGGTTATCTCATTTCCTATCTTTCTTCTTATTCAGCTCCAAGGAGGATCAGCATTTTTGCGAGGTCCCAATCATGAAAGAAAGGGTTAAAAATTTCAGTCTCTGCCTGTCCCAGAGCTCCGGCACTCCCACACTCGCTACTGCTCCAGCCGGCACCTCCTCGCTGCATTCCCCCCCCTTTTCCTCCTGGGCCAGCTGCTATCAAATTCAGATGTCGGCTCTCCTCTCTCTCTCTCCTGGGGGGGAATGGCTGCCTGATGGCTGTCTCTTGGAGCTCCTCCACCCTTCCATCCTCAAGGGCCTCCTCACCCCCCGTCTCTGTCCAGGCCCAGGCCTACCACATGGCTACCCCTCCCCCGCCCAGCAGCAGCAGCTGGACGGGGGAAGGGATATCCGACCTCTTCCCTCGAAGTCCCAAGAGAGTCTCCCAGGGCCGAAGCTCTGGTTTTTAACCCCTGTGTGTTCTCGGAGGTGTGTCTAAACCCCACTGGTCACATCAGGTGCCAATATCAAAATCTGAGCACCCATTGGTTTGACCACAGCATCCCAGAATTCCCACTTCTTCCTGGTCAAACCACCACACTTGTCCCCTAGTGGCTCAGGCTCAGGGCCAGCAGCCATGGCCAAAGTGCTGCCCAAGTTGGCTCTGGCAGGGCTGTCTTGCAGCTGCTGCCCATCCCTGTGCCCTGTGCAGCCCAGGCTGTCCTACGGTGTCCCTGCCCTGTGCCTCTGTCCCTGCAGGCTGTCGGCATCCCCCAGCTGCCCCACCTGGCTGGGCCCTTCCTTTGCTGACAGCTCTGCCTCCTGCCTGCCTCTGCCTGCCCAAACAAAGCCTTGGGATTGATACCAAAAGGGTTAATTGAAATTTTACTATGCCTGTGAACTTTTGGCACAAGAAGAAATCATGCAGGGGCTGTTTTCCCAGCAGGAATGGTTGGAAGAAAAGATGGAGACATCTGGGTCAAGGTGCAGTGATAGAAAAAGAAAGGACTGAATCTGGGAACTTGGGGTGGGTTTTATGGAAATGGGTAAATTTTAATATTCATGTAGTGACTCTATATAAGCGATACACTGGTAGAATCACATATCCACATAAGGAGTTATCCCCTGCTGGACCTCAGGCCTGAATAAATGATGCTCTCTTAAACACCAAATTAGAATTAAGGAGTCCTATTCTGATAGTTTGGACATTTGGTGACTGCAGAGGCTCACAGAACCAAGGATCCAGCTGTGACACTCGGAACCTCATGGAACAAAGGGTCCATTGTGATGCAGTGGAATCCCATGGAACCAAAAGTCCATTGTATCAGAGCAAGGCCTTGTGGAACCCAAGAGACCATTGCTGACAGTATGGAAATTCATAGAGCCATGGAGTCATTGTGAGAGTTTGGGGCTGCATGGAACTAATGGTCCATTGGGACACTGCAGAACCTTCTGGAATCAAGGTGGTCATGTTGTGCTATGGAACCTTATGGAACAAAGGATCCATGGTGACACTGTGGAACTCAGATCATTGTTGATAGGGCGAAAACTCATGGAACCAAGGGTCCATTGTGACACAGCAGGGCCTCATGAAACCAAGGCTCCATTGTGGCTCTGTAGGGTTTCACAGAACCAAGGAGACCATTTGGACACTGTGGGGCCTCATGGAACCACCTGGCACTGTGACACACCAGGGCCACATGGAGCCAAGGGGCCATTGAGACACTGAGGAACCTCATGGAACCAAAATCTATTGTGATGCAGTGGAACCTCATGGAACCAAAGATCCGTTGTTAAACTGTGAGGCCCTGTGGAACCAATGGGACCATGGTGACACCGTGGTACTCCATGGAACCAAGGGGCCATTCTAATTCTGCTTTTCCTCATGGAACCAAGGGGCCACTAAAGCACTGCATAGCCTCGTTGAACTAAGGCAGCCTTGTGACACTTCAGGCCCCCTTGGAACCAAGGAGTCCATTGTGACACTATGAGGCAGTCTTGGACCAATGGGCAATTGTGGCACTATGTGGCAGCATGGAACCAATAAGAAAATTGCAACACTGCAGGGCCCCATGGAACAAAAGATTCATGGAACAATTTGGGACCCAAGGAACCAAAGGTTCATTGTGACATTGCAGGGCCTCATGGAATACAGGAGACCATTGTGACACTTCAAAGCCTCATTATACCAAGGAGATCGTTTTGACACTGCAATATACTCTATTGAAAACAATGCTGAGAGAATTAACTTGTCCTGGTTACTTTTCCTGTTCATAGATTGATATCAGCAATGTCCAATTGATATTGATCCCCAGACCCTTCTAATGCAGTCAGAACAGATATGAAAGTCAAGACCCTTAATGGCTGACAATAACACTTTGTCCCCACACTCTCCCCACCATTTCTCTCATCCAAGCTGTGGCACTCCTATGGATCAGGAATGGTGTGGCCAGCAGGAGCAGGACAAAGATTCTTCCCATTTGCTCAGCACTGGTTGGGCAGCAGCTCAAGTGGTGTGTCAAGGTCTTGGAGCCCTGGAGTGGCCAATAGGAAGAAATTTGTACAAGGAAAGAGTAAAGAAAGCAGAGGTGAAGCAAAGGAAATGCTCAGGGCAGTTTGGGGGTGGCTGCCAGGCAGCCCTAGCTCTGAGCAACAGCGTCTGCAGTGGGACAGGAAACTCCCAGCTGATGGGAACAAACTTTCTGGCTGACTGCAGAGGCCAGGACAAAGCTGAGTGCTTTCCCTGCTGTCCCCCAGCCCTTGCTGGCCCCAGGGCCTGATGGCATTTGTGCTCCCTCAGGTTCCTGTCCCCACAGCATGAGAAGGGGGTGCTCCCCCAGCTCTGTGCAATGCAAACAGGGGCTGCTGAGCCAGTACTGCCGTGGCTGTGCCTGCAAGGATGGGGCACCTGTGAGAGCCAGGGGAGAGGCCAGGGCTGTAGAGGGGGGATGTTGTTGGCAGCTCGATGAGGATGCTCTGGGACGCTGCCCTGGGCTGTCCAGTGCACTGGGGATGGATCAGCCCCTGCTCTGCTGCTCCTTCCCATCTGCCCCAGGGCCCTTGCAGAGCCCCAGCCATGCTGTTTGCTGTCAGCCTGCCCACAGCCAGCCTGGGGCTGCTCATGGGACTTTTCTGTGCTAAGCGTTGGCCTAGGTGTGTTCTTGAGAGAGCCTGGGCAAGGAGCCTGGAGCCCCCAGGGCCTGGGCTGAGGCATCAGCGCTGCCCCAGCAGTGCCCATGGGCTGTCCCTGCTGCAGCCCCGGCACTGCCACTCCCAGGGCTGTGCCCGGCCCCGAGAGCACTCAGGCCCTACAGCAACACCATGGCCACCAGGGCAGCGTGACAGGGCCACGGCAGCAGCACTGGCAACACCAAGTGCTGCTGCTGCTGGGCACAGCTGCTGGGCCAGCACTGATCTGCCCCCAGCTCTGCACACAGACATTGCTGCTGCAGGTCCAAAGAAGGCAACAAAAGGGCATCTCTGCAGAAAACTCTGCTGGGAGATCCTTGAGTTCATTAAAAGCCACCAAGATTACAGCCACTCTTTGAAACAATCTGTGGCCAAAGGGAAGATGGAGAGAAACAAAATGAGAACTGGCACAAACAATGACATTTCTTTTTGGACAACATGAAAAAACTAAAGCAAAGAAAAAGAATTTCCCAAATGAAACAAACCAGGAGTGTCAAAGGTTTCTTTTATTACAAATGATTAATTTTAACTGGCCAGCAATTTAATGTTTCTGATACCAACCAAACATCATTCTCCTCACTACAGCCTTGAGCTCCTGGTTCCTCAGGCTGTAGAAGACGGGGTGCAGGGCTGGAGGCACCACCGAGCACAGAACTGACAGGGCCAGATCCAGGGATGGGGACAAGATTGAGATGGGCTTCAAGTAGGCAACCAATGCAGTGCTTACACACAGGGAGACGACTGCCATGTGAGGGAGGCAGGTGGAAAAGGCTTTGTGCCGTCCCTGCTCTGAGGTGATCCTCAGCACAGCCCTGAAGATCTGCACATAGGAGAAAACCATGAACACAAAAGAACCAAACACCAAAAAGGCACTAACACCAAGAAGCCCAAGTTCCCTGAGGTGGGATGTGGAGCAAGAGAGCTTGAGGATCTGTGGGATTTCACAGAAGAACTGGCCCAGGACATTGCCATGGCACAGGGGCAAGGAAAATGTATTGGCTGTGTGCAGCACTGAATAGAGAAGGCCACTGACCCAGGTAGCTGCTGCTATCTGGGCACAAGCTCTGCTGACCAAGAGGGTTTCGTAGTGCAGGGGTTTGCAGATGGACATGTAGCGGTCGTAGCACATGATAGTCAGGAGGGAAAATTCTGCTCCCATAAAGAAGATAAGCAGAAATACTTAGGTAGCGCATCCAGTGTAGGAGATGATCCTGGTGTCCCAGAGGGAATTGTACATGGCTTTGGGGACAGTGGTGCAGATGGAGGCCAGGTCGCTGAGGGCCAGGTTGAGCAGGAATAAGAACATGGGCTATGCAGGTGGTGGCTGCAGGCTACGGTGCTGATGATGAGGCCGTTGCACAGGAGGGCAGCCAGGGAGATGCCCAGCAAGAGGCAGAAGTGCAGGAGCTGCAGCTGCCATGTGTCTGCCTGTGCCAGCAGGAGGAAGTGGCTGATGGAGCTGCTGTTGGACATTTGTGCTGCCTTGGCATGGGGATCTGTAAAAAAAGTAATCATGGAATAGTTGGGTTTTGAGAGGACTTGAAATATCCCAACACAGCTTGGGGCAATTTCCCCCCACTGCCTGCCCAGAGCTCTGCTGCCAGCAGATTCCCTCTGCCCAGAAATGGGCCCTGCCAGTGCTGCCAGAGCCCAGCCCAGCCCTGGGGGCTCAGCTCTGCCGTGCAGACCCCTCCCAGCTCAGGCACTGCCCAGGGGCAGCTCTGGCTCTGCAGGCTCTGATGGCAACATAAGAGCACCCCTGAAGAGGCTGGAAAAGAGACATTGATGCTGCCTCTAAGGGGCCTTGTGCTGATTTCCGTCTCTGCTGGGTTTATTCATATCTGAGAGAAATTTGGGTTTTTTCCACCTGAACTGAGAGATGAATACCTATGTGCAGTTTTCCATCCAGGCAACCCAGAGCAGTAGATTAAAAAAGCAGGGTTTTCCCTTTTATGCAGCCCCTGCCTTGCTGTGCTCCCTGTATAATCTACTTGGAAATTATCTACAGTTAAATGTCATGCTGGCAGCAGTCCTGAACAATGCAGCATTCTCCCCACAAAAGGATAACACTTCCAAGCCTTACCAGCTGTCTCCTCACACCCAGATCTTGTCCCCCAGTGCTGGGAGCAGCTGCCAGGGCTGGCTGAGAGCTGTCCCTGGCAGGCAGCAGGGTCCCTGCCCCAGCACAGTGCCCTGGGCTGCAGGACCCTGCTCTGCAGGACAGCCATGGGCACCCCGGCTGCTCTGCACAAGAGACAAGCAGAGAATGTCAGACTGACAGGATCTGTAGGCAATGGGGTGTTCCAGCTTTAGGAGATCACTGCAGGAGCTGCAGCTGCATTGTCCTGCAGCCAGAGGTTCCTGTGCCCAGGGCTGGCAGTGATTCTGCCCCAGACACTTCTCAGCACCGTCCCAGCCCTGACTGATTGAACCTCTCTGTGCCTGTGTGCTGTGCCCGGGGCAGCTCCAGGCAGTGCCCCAGCCCTGCTGGCCTGGCAGAAGAGCTGCTCATCAAGAGAAATGTGCTTTTGAAGCTCTTCTTGGTTACCAGGAGCTGCCTCTGGGCCAGGAGCACAGCCCAGCTCAGCAGCACAGACACAGCACAAGGACTTCAATGAGCCTCTGGGGCTTTCTGCTCAGGTCCTGAACATCGGTCCCTGACAGGGAGCTGAAGAAACCTCTCCAGAACTCCAAGTCAGAATTCAACTCCAAAGTTTCTTGGACTTTTAATGGGTCCCACTGAGGGACACCACTGAGAAAGTGTCTCCAGGCCCCAGGCAGAGCAGAAAACTGGAGGCAGTGATGACAGGAGGGGACAAAGAGAAGCCAAGTCTTGGTGCCCTGGGGCACAGCAGGGTCTGTGCCGCCAAGGGCTATGAGGAGACACCTTGTCCTGAGGAACTGGGGCCTCCTGGCACAGCCCCAGCCAGGCTGGGCACTGTCAGCCCCTTGTCCTGCCCCCTAGCCCACATCCCAGTGGCCTCAAGGATCTGCTGGAAGGAGTCCCTGGGAAGCCTTGGTCAGAAATGGCCCTGGGGCCTTCTTAATGCTCCCAGGGACTGCAGGTTTTTCAAAGGACTTTGGGTTTGGCTTTTGCCTTGGAGTCTCTGAGACATTTGTGCAATCATGGCCTCCAATTGTCTGCTGTAATTAGTCCCTGGAGAGGCTTTGTCAGTAACAACACTCAGTGGGGCTCAATAATGCTTCAAGGTACTTCAGTTATTTTAAGGTACTTGGTATTTTCCTTTTGATACAGATTCTGTGAGAGATTTGTGCAATCATGGCCCCAATTATCTGCTTTAATGAGTCCCTGGAGAGGTTTGTACTGACACTCAGTGGGGCTCATTAACACTTTGAGATACTAAAGGGTTTTAAGGTGCTTTATGGATTTAAGAATACTTTTAGGTACTTTTAAGGATTTTCCTTCTCACACTGAGTCTCTGAAAGGATTTTGTGCCATCCTGGCCTCCAAGTCTCTCCTCCAAGGAGTCCATGAGGAGCCTGTGTTCGATATCTTCCCCCTTTTTGTCTTACAGCGAAGATGGAACTGAAAGAATTTTTTAAGTCTTCCAAAAAGCATCCAAACAAACATGGAAAAATTAACATTACAACAACAACAACTAAGAGAGTTAAATATCCTGTTTTAGCTAGACATCGTCCAACCCTTTAGTCCCTTGCATTGGAAGAGCTTATTGAACCAGGCTTTGTTTTCCACTTGAAGCTTCTTGAACCCTTCCTTCAGTACCTGAATGCTCTTGTGGATTGACTCGCTGTGGCTGGAGAGGTTCATGTAACACATGCCTTCAGAGTCTAAACAACCTTGCCCATGTGCCCAGAGTAAAAACTCTATCGCTGTTCTGCAGGGTGGCATGCCTGATGGTCTCTATGTCTGAGAGCAGGCCACTCAATGTGAGGGAGGTAGCATTGGTTTGCTTACTTAACAGGCACCCAAGATGGTCTAATTGTCCTAAAGCTTTATCTGCAGCCACACATGGTAGTCCAAATTGGGCGTGCTACCATCCGATACCTGGATTAAAGCTTTCAAAGCCATCTCTTTGATACTATCCAATACTTCTCTGGGGATACCTGCTACTCGATCATCTGGTAGGCTGTGTTGTCCTTCTCCAGCTAGATGGTTGATTGTCAATTCCACCCTTGCCTCATTATTAGCATAGTTTGCTATTAATTGATTTAGTAAACACTTCCATCCTCCTTCCCACAGGGTATATTCTGCAGGTGACAACAACATGGTCATAATACATTTTAAATCATAGGGGGTTAAGACGTGCTGTAAACATGGCCCTCATTAGGCCATTAAAACAAGGTAAGTCCCTCCTATGGTCTTTAGCTGTCCTACACAGATCCTTGATTTCCTCATAAACCAATGGATGATACCTGGGATTCTGCCCCCTTCTTTCAAAACCTACCAGGACAAGGAGGGGTTTTGAGGCTATTTGCCATTTTCCTTCCTTAACTGCTTCCTTCCAGATCCTTTCCTAGGGGTCTACTGGCGTTGAGGGGCGAGGTGGCTCTGGGGAATCCAAACTGTCTTCTGGGGAGGAAGAATAACTTGTAGCAGAAACATTCAGATTAGAAATAGTATGACAGTTGGGGTTAGTATCTTTGACCATGGGGGTTATATTGTTGCCAGATGGTGAGGCAAAGGGCACTGCATTTTGTCAGGTTTTGAGGAGAAAGGGTCTTGATTTAGGATGGTGGAGTTCCAGGGTGGAGTTCTGGAGGCAAGGCCCAGGGTGAAGGTGGAATGATTGATAGTGGGGCATGACCCGCACTTGTGGGGGTGGAGTCTGGAGGTTCATTCAGGGAAGAAGAGAAGGTGGAAGTAGCAGGAGGTGGAGGAGCCAAGATAGAGGGAGGATGGTCAGGCCATATTCAGGCTCCTTCCATCTTGAGTCTCCAGGGTGGAATGCTCCAAGAGGGCATGGCAATGGCCATCTCGGAGGATTGTGGAAGGTCCAAAAAAGGCAAGTTTGAGGGGAGGTACTGAGTTAGGAGTGACCAATAGATTCAGTTTTCGACACACTGCTTGCTGATGAAGGGTCTCAAGGATGGTGTGGAAGATAGGGAGCATGAGGGGCATGATGGTGTCTCTTTTGATCCAAATGTTTTACAATTTAACTCCCACTGAGTCCCAAAATTCGGTAGTATGGATTTCATTAGCAGGGGCATCTGGAAAATTTTTAATGATCCACCTTACAATTTTAATTTATTCTTTGAAAATATTTTGTCATGATCAGTGAGAATAAACTTAAAGCATCCATATATGCTCCTTTCTACTTTGGACATTTGGTGTCCACCTTAGGGGGAACAGCCACCGAACACCCCAAATCAATTATGGAACTTGGGTGCATATTGTAAAAACACAGTGGCAAAATGGGCAATAAATATCTTCCATTTCCCCAAACCCACCTGCAATCCTACGTAGGTGAAACCGTCTTTGTTCCTGCTGATCCTGGCCAATGTCCCTCAAAGCAACGATGGATCCGCCGGGCCTGGCACAATCCAAAATCCCGGGGAGCGCTTGCCTATCCATCAGCTCACCCCAGCTAATGTAATTGACAGGGAGCCCTGAATGTCATGGTTCCTGTTTGGGCACCAAATGTCACAGTGAGGATGGCTGCGACAAACCTCTCTGGTTCCCTGACTTCAGGGCGAGGGAGGCAAAAATGAAAACAAGCGGGTTTGATGGAATTGCCCTTTAGTAATAGGGTGAGAAACAATAAACATGGAGAAGCCCAGCACAGTACAAGGGGCAGGATCCAAAGACCTGAGACAAAGGGGAAGCAACAACATAGACACTTGGGGTTAGAAAACTAGAACAATAACCATATAGGGGAAACAAGTAACCAATAGGGAAATAGAACTTGGACAACATAGCATAATGACACTAAAGGCTTATGGAGGAACTCTTAAACTCGCCCTAAGTGAAACAAATAATTCCCAGGGCTTGAAACTCATGCCCAGTTCTTTCGGACTAAAATCAGGCTGACTCTGAGTTACAGCCAGGCTAACTCTCAAACCGCTGCTCTGCTCTGGTCCCTTGGAACCATGTGACCCAACAGAGCCACAATGATGTCCTTGGTTCCACAAGGCTCCACAGTGTCACAATGGTCCCTTGGATCCATGGTGCTCTGCAGTGTCACAATTGCCCCTTCATTTCACAAGGCTCCCAAATGTCACATTGGTCTCCATAGGAAGGAAATCATGGAGCCCCATGTTTCAGGAGCTTATGAACGGCACCCACCAGAGGTCAAGGCAAGCCTGACCTGTCTGTCCTGGCAGATTTGCTTGGAACAACCCTTGGATACTTGAAATTATGAATGCAGAGTCCTAATTTAAAACATTTGTACCAGGAGAAAAGGGATTTTTTTTTCATAGAAAGAAAAGCACAGAGGCCTTTACAGTGTTTGGAAAATAGGTGAGTGCTGCCCCTCAGGAGTCAAAGACCAGCAAAACTTGTCTGTCCTGGCAACTTTAGTCTGGGAACAATCCTTTAATACAAAAAAAATTGGAGGTAGAATCCAAATTTTGTCCATGGATGCCTGGAAAAGATGGACAGTTCTTTTCCATGAAAAGAAGAGCCCAGAGCCCCAGTGTTTCAGGGGCAGATGGGAGAGGCCTTCCATATTCCAAGGTCAGCCAGACCTGTCAGGTGACCCCTGGGAGGCCAAGGCAGCCACACCTATTTCATGTTCCCTTGCTTCCACAGGGAACATGAAGTTTGTGTGCAGTGTCACAATGGCTCCTTGCTTTCATGAGGCCTTCCAGTGCCACAATGGTTCTCTTGCTTCCATGATGCCCTCAGGTGTCATAATGGCCCCTTGATGACACAAATCCTTAAGGATCTTATTGGTTTCCATGGTTCCACAAGGGCCCACAGTGTCCTAATGGTCTGTTGGTTCTACAAAGCCTCGCTGTGTCCAGTGGCCCCTTGGTTCCATTGGGGCCCAGTAGTGCAACAATGATCCTCTTGCTTCCACAAATTCCCATATTGTCACAATGGCCCCTTCCTTCCATGAGGCCCTGCAGGGTCACAATGGTCTCCATGATTCCATGGGGCCTTGCAATGCCATAATACTCTCCATGGATCCATGGTGCCTCGCAGGATTACAATGGCTCTTTGGCTCCACAAGGATCTTAAATGCAGCAATAGCCTGTTGGCTCCACAAAGCCCCACTGCTTCACACTGGGCCCTTGGGACCATGCGGCCCAACAGAGCCACAAAGATGTCCTTGGTTCCATGAGGCCCCACAGTGTCACACTGGTCCCTTGGATCCATGGTACCCTGCAGTTTCACTATGATGACCTGCATTTCACAAGGCTCCAAAGTGTCCAAATGGTCTCCATGGTTCTTCAAGACTCCACAGTGTCACGATGATCCTCTTGGTTCCACAAGTTCTTACAGCGTAACCATGCCCATTGGTTCCACATTGCCCCGCAGTGTTGCAGTGGTCTCCATAGGAAGGAAACAAGTGAGGTCCAGTAGTTCAGGATCAGATGAGAGGCAGTCACCAGAGGCCAAGTCTAGCCAGGTTTGACTGTACGGGCAGATTTGTTCTGGGAGTAACCCTTAGATATAGAGAATTTTAGACACGGAATCCCAATTTTGGCCATGGGTGCCTAGACAAGAAAGACAGTTCTTTCCCACAGGAATAAAAGCACAGAGCCCCAGTGCTTCACAGTCAGATGGGAAGTGGCCCTTGACATGTCAAATTCAGTTGGACCTGTCAGACAGACTCCAGGAGGCTAAACCAGGCAGACCTGTTCCATGTTCCTTTGATTTCATGAAGCCCATATACTGTCACAATGGTCTCATTATTCCATGAGGTCTCGCAATGTCACAATGGCTTCTTGGTTTCATGAGCCCCAACAGAGTCACACAGGTCCATTGTCTCCATGTGGCCTCGCTGGCTTCTTTTATACATGGGTCCCACAGTTTCATCATTGACCCTTACTTCCATGGGACCCCTGAGTTGCACAACAGTACCCTTGATTCTTTGAGGTTCTGTAGTGTCACCGTGGTGTCCTTAGACTTGCATTGTCACAACTGACCCACGGCTCCATGAGGTTCCGTAGTGTCACTATGGTCACTGTCAGAGGCTGGATGAGATCGATGTCCCGAGACATCTTGGGATGCTCAGAATGCCTGAGTGGGGCCAGGGCTGGGTCAGCCTTGGTTTGTGGTGGAACAAAGCCCTGCCCCCCTGGCCTGGCAGAGCTGTCAATCACACAGCTTCACTGTGTGGGACAGTGCTAATCTAGCTCTGATTGGCTAAGCAGTGAATCAATCACACACTAGCAGCTGCTGCTACCCTGACTCTGATTGGACAAGCAACTGGCAGTCCCAACCCAGGAGCGAGGCCATGAAGGCCCAGGGGGGTAAAAGCTGGAGCACGAGGCAAGCCCATGGCCTGGATGCTGCCTTCTCCTGGGGTTCCTCTGTTAGCAATGCTGGAACTTGAGTAGTTGGTACCTATGTGCGTGTCTTTCTATAGATCTTCTGTATTTCTGTTGTTCTCTATTTCTTCTTCTTCTAATACTACTTACCTGGAAAATTTTTGGGTAACTTAACATCTTAAGGGATAAAGGCTTTTAGATTAAATTTGCTAAGTAATTGGAGTTCATGCTATGATAACGGTTTCATATTGAAGGCGATGTTCTATTAAACCCTTTGCCAAAGTTCCTTGACTTTGTCCATATTTTGCTAGTAAAATTTTGTGTCATTTTGACCTCTTAGCTCAGTTGTTTAGAGCATGGTGCTGGTATCACTGAGGCTGCGGGTTCACTCCCTATGTGGGCCATTCACTTAAGAGCTGGACTTGAATATCCTTGTGGGTCCCCTCCTACCAAGAATATTTTTCGCATCTGGCCATGTTGAGAATATCTGGTTGGTGTTTCTCCTGTGCACCAAACTCAAGTCAAGGAACCTTTGGTTACCCCCAGCATTTCAGTGTTCTGGGGTGTTCCAGCCCTGCAGGCTCACAATGGTCTCTTGTTCCCATGAGGCCCCACAGTGTCACCATGGCCACTTGGTTCCATGGGCCCCAACAGTGCCACAATGATCCCCTTGGTTCCACAACTTCCCACAGTGTCCCACTGGCCCCTTGGTTTCCATGAGGATATGCAGTGTTACATAGGTTTATGACAATGGTCCATGATGACACTGCCCATCCACGGAGGCCATTGTGACATTGTGGAAGCTCATGGAGCGAGGGAGGCCATTGTGACACTGAAGAACTTCATGACACCAAATATCCATGGTGACACAGCAGGGCATCATGGGAACCAAGGAACCGCTGTTGGCAGTAGGGAAACTCATGGAACCAGGGGCCCTTGTGGCACTGCAGAACCAACAGAGCTGCTGGACCTTGTCCCCTGGCCCTGCACAGTTCCTTGGGAGGCATGGCAGGAGCAGCACCCTGGGAGCCTTGGGAATGCCCCTCTGGGATCCATGGCACACACTCCCAGGGGCTGGAATTCCAGTTCCCAGCCAGGAAAAGATGTTCCTGCCCTGGGAGGCAAAGACCTTAAGAAGGAGCCAAAAGCCAAGTGGAGCAAGATCTTACAGTGACATTTCACTGCCAGCCTTCATAACTTCACCCATGGTTGTTGTAGCTCCTGGATTGGGAATTTAATCAGGGCAGGGTCTCCAGTGGGAGCTGCCCTGGGTCAAGAGAGACACTGAGAGAGAAACAGAGCAGGCAAAGAGAGGCAGGAGAGAAAGGAGACGCAAACACAATCAGCTGAGAAGGTGACACTGAAAAACAGAACTGGAACTGATGGAAAATGAATGGGACAGAAACCAGTAGTTCTGAAAGTTTTATTTGCTATCAAAATACATCCCACACACCCAGCCCCCCACAATCCCGATCCCATACCCTCAAATTTGGGCCCCACTACTCCCTGTCTGTATCCAATCCTATCTCACCCTGGAGGCTGTGGAATTGAGTAGTTTTAGCATGGGACTATGTTTTTTTGAGGTGGGAACAAGGCAATTTGTAATGGGATTGAGTCCCTTGAGTGTAAGATTGGAATTTTTTCAGTGGGACTGTGTCATTTTGAGATGACAGATCAATCCATCTTGACTTTTGCAGTGCAAAGATAGGGAGAACACTTCCTGAAATCCCCCAAGAACCTACAAATCTTCCAGAATATGTCCCAAAACCAGAAATTCCTGCTCAAGTAAATGTTAACCGATGGAACTTTCAACATCTTTGATAAATTTCTACCTTTTTATTCTTATTTCATATGTTTTTAAATGATAAAGAAAAATCAAGAGGAAATTGGGGCCAAACCAAAAGGATAACCAGTCAGGTGTCCTCCCAGCATGGATCACTGAATGTGGGACACCAGGGCTCTGCGCAACGTGGATCCTCCAATGGGGGATGGAGCTGGAGTGGTGCATGAAGCTCTTCCAGCAGTTGGAGTGTTTGCAGGGCTTCCCTTACCAGTGCCTCCATTGGTGTTTGGTCAAGTGAGAGCTGTGGGTGAAGCTCTTCCCACATTGGGGACACTCGTAGGGCCTCTCCCAGGTGTGGATGTGCTGGTGGGTCACGTTTAGGTGGGTGAGTTGTGCTTGAAGCCCTTCCCACAGTCAGGGCAGTGGAAGGGACTCTCCTCTGTGTGAATCCGCTGGTGGCGGAGCAAATAGGACTTGGTCTGAAACCTCTTCTGACACTCGGGACACTCGTAGGGCCTCTCCCCAGTGTGGATGCATTGGTGCCTGAAAAGGTAGGAGCTGTAGCTGAAGCTCTTCCCACACTCCTCACACTCACAATGTTGCCCGATTGATAGATGACACAAAACTCGGATAAGTTTTGTGGGTGCTTTATTAAGGGCCCGGGGAACTGGGGGACTCACGTCCCAAAATCCCAGCCCCCAAATTCACGTATGGATGCTTCCCTCTTATACATGCGATTCACAACAAAGTCTCCAAGAAACAGTTTCCCGTTCCCCTTGCCTAGTCTCTAAGAAACAGTTCCCCGTTCCCCTTGCCTGGTTACAGACCCCTTATGATACATTCCTTGGTTCACAAACAAGATCATTAATCCTCTGCTTATCTTATTCTAAGAGCATTGTATGCTGCCTCCAGACAGGTTAGCATTCTTACTTTCCTGCACTAGTTTAATTATTTATTAAATCCCTAAGACTACCTGCTAGGTAACACACAAAACCCAACACACACTTTCAACGGCTACAAAACTACTTTTTAACAAACCAGTTCACACACGACTCACTATAATTAAATATTTTGCTAAATTTCATTTCTTTTCCAACATTTCCCCCCTTTTGAGCATCCTTCAGTCCTGCTGCAAGGATGCTCAATCAACAGTATTGACAGTGACATCTTCATAACGAGGTGGGGAGTGTTTTTCATTCTGCCGCCCGCGGGTCATCGCCTTCAGCAACCGGAGAGATCGCCTCTTTTCCTTTTTGATCACACCTAAGAGGCATCTATATACAATCCATATAGTCACTAGAAATACTAAAAACATTAGTACATATTGTATAGCAGACGTAAGCCAGCCAGACAGGTGAAGCCCCAAAGAATCAAATACTGCTCCTATCCAATTATGCTGTGCTTCCTTTTCAATTTCCTTGGTTTTTGTTTCCACTTCTGCCAGTTGAGAAATATCTTTCTCAACTTCAAGTGTAACATTTGGAATGTGTACACAGCAATGATCTATTCTCCTACTCAGGTAACCACAAACTCCATGTTCCTTTAACAGTAGCAAATCCAATGCCATTCTGTTTTGTAGGGTCATTCTTGATGTAGCTTGCAATTGCAAATTTAGATCTTTAAATCCCTTCTTAGTAGCTGCTGCCAACCTTTCTGTCTATCCTAACAAATTGTTGAGCATTTCCCTGTTTCGATATGTCGCTACCGGAGGGAATAATGACTCCAATATCCATCCAAATTGCACTCCTGAGCCAGGTTCATGCCACTGCTCCTCTAGGGATTCTTCCCTCTTTCTGAGTCCTTTCCTTTGGATCAATCTATTCTGTTTCCAGTATGGACACAATGTGGGAACCCCTAGGGTGATTTGTGTTACTGATCCATCTAGAGGTAAATGTGTGGTCCACTGTCCGTGTCCCAACACCCAGACTAGATTTCCAGGGCTATGCACAGTAGTATATCTGCAATCTATAGGCCCATCCATGGACTCTCTGCTAACCGTGTGATCATACCCCCTACACTCGCATCCCCACTTTAATGCCATTTTCACCGGTACCAATCCAATTCGGTCTTCTGGTGTATCACATGTAAAAACCTCCAAGTACAATTCCAATCCTCTTTCTGCGGTCTGAACTCTCAGGAAGATGTAGACGTGATAAGGGCCCTATAATGTGACTGATTCTTTACTCCTTACCATTGGATGCACCATTGTACTTCCCCAAAGTAATTATAGTGTTCCAAAACACTAGGTCCCCATAATGTCTTCCAACTATTCCAGGTGTCAAAGTTCTGTGTGACATTCTGACAACTCATCTCATTTCGTTGGGATTTCGTTCTTATTCGTACTATATTGCATGGCTCATCTATTGGGGTTGCAATTAAACACCTCCTGGTATTTTGAATCCAACCATAATGATTGGATTTCTTTTCACATTCCTCTCTAGTCATAGCCCGAATGGTCATACACAAATCCCTCCATACATCTACTGGTTTGGGAACTGACTGGCAGGACCATGAAACATTCTTGAATGTTTCAGGCATTTTGGTTACCGGTATTATTCCCCAGGGAATTGGTTCACCTGCAGCCTGTGGCAATGGCAGGCAAGCTGTTATTTTAGTCACATTCTGCATGATCCCAAAATCTCTGATTAATCCTGCCACTAAATTTTCCTGCTCAGTATTTCGTTCTATTGTATCATTAACCTCCCGTCTACTCCTACCGTGTCTCTGTAAGGATAACATCATTCTGTCATGCCTCCACCATGCATTTCCTATTCTAGGATTAGTGACACTCGACCACCCACAACCTTTGTCTTCCTTTCCCCCACCAATTGGTCCCGTCCTCTATTCTGTCCCAGGTCAGTTCCCTATTTTGCTTCCACCATTTGATCCAAAGGTTCCTTTGATATCTTGATCTTACTAGGAAGGAACAATTTATTCTGAGAGGTGGCCCGTCCCACATGTCCACTGCCATTGATACTGGATTAACCTTTATGTTTTCAGCACGATCCCCTGTCCATGGCAAAACCCTCATACTCACTCTTTTGTAATCAAAACTATCCCGTATTTTGACCAAACATGTATATTCTCCCGTATCGTTTGTGGTTACCTTGGTAAGATTCAGTACCGTGTTTCCTTGTTGTTTATCCTGATCCCAACCGACTCCTATCTTGCCTCGGCTTCTTTCAGCCCCCCGTTGCCATATTGCAATAACTTCACCGGCCTCAACTTTCTGGCTGTCAAAGATAACACAAGTTAATTGAACATCCATCCCTTCCATGACTGTAACCTTTGTTTCTTCAACCTGTACTAGAGTAGACCCTTGAACGGGTAATAGTCTCATGATCACTAGCAGTAATATAATTAAGAAGGCGGCTTTGCGCGGAAGATCATCCGGGTTGGAGACACTATCTGGGTTTCCCACTGGAACGGTGCCTTCTTTACCCTGGTGTAATGGATCCAAGCATCCATCCCCTGGACCTTCACCACCGTATAGGTCGTCATCATCACCTGGTGGGGTCCGCTCCATGATTCCTGTAGCGGATCCGTGATCCACTTCTTGACGTACACCTGGTCCCCAGGCTGGATGTCGTGGACAGAATTCTCCAGTGTGAGCGGTCTATTCCACTGTAACGTATTTCTTAAAGAACTCAAGATCTTATTAAGTGACATAACATACTCTGCAATCGCCTGGTCCCCACTCACATGTACCTCCCCTTTTAATACAGTTGCATGATATGGTTTGCCATATAATATCTCATATGGACTTATGCCTACTTTTTCCCTTGGTTTAATTTGAATCCTGAGTAGGGCCAAAGGCAAAGCTTGAGGCCAGTGCAGTTTAGCTTCCTGGCAAATCTTTTTGATTTGTCCTTTCAGGATTTGATTCATCCTTTCCACCTGCCCACTAGACTGAGGTCTCCAGGGGGTATGCAAATTCCAGGTTATATCTAACATTCGTGCTAATTCCTGCACTATCCCGGCTATAAAATGTGGACCCCTATCTGATGACAATCCTAAAGGTACTCTAAATCTTGGTATTATTTCTTTTAGCAAGGTTTTTACCATCTCCTTAGCCTGATTAGTTCTACATGGAAAAGCTTCCGGCCACCCTTAGAATGTACATACGTACACTAACAAGTATCTGTATCCCTGTGCCCTAGGCAGTTCAGAAAAATCAACTTGCCAGTAATCTCCTGGTTGTGGCCCGACTTGCAACTTTCCCATTTGTATTTGTCTCCTAACTACTGGATTATTTTTCAAACATACCGGGCACATTGCATTAACTCTTTTTGCCATTGTTAACATCTGATTAGAGATTATCTCATTCTTCAAAAATTTTACCAATACTTCTGCCCCCCAATGACATTTATTATGTTCAGATTCCAAAATAAATTTCATTATGTGGGTAGGTACCACTATTTGTCCCATTGGTGTAACGTACCACCCAAGTTGATTCTTCTGTGCCCCTAGCAAGTTTATTAGTTTTCCATCTTCTATTGAATATTTGGGCTCCTGATTCAAGTATGGGGTAGCCGGATTTGTTCTTACCGGTACCAATGCCCTTTGAGTCCATACTTCCCGTGCCACTTGCCGTGCTGTAACATCAGCAAATCGATTTCCTCTGTAAACGTCTCCTTCCGCAGTCTGATGTCCTCTAACATGCATTACTGCAACTGCTTTGGGACTGTGTACCGCATCCAGTAGCTGTAGCACTTCTTCCCGGTGCTTGATGTTGGTTCCCTGTGAATTCAAAAGCCCCCTTTCCTTCCATAACGCCCCATGTACATGAACAACACCAAAGGCATATTTAGAATCTGTCCAGATATTAACCCTTTTGTCCTTGCTCAAATACAGGGCTCTGGTGAGTCCAATCACCTCTGCCTTCTGGGCCGAAGTTCCAGGTAACAAAGCCATTGCCTCTATTACCTGATCCAATGTTACCACTGCATACCCGGCATAGCGAGTCCCATTCTCGACAAAACTGGATCCATCAGTGTATAGTTCCCATTCAGGTTCTTCCAATGGTTCATCCTTTAGGTCGGGTCTGCTGGCATATACTTGTTCAATTACCTCTACACAATCATGCACCAGTCCCCCAGCTTCCTGGTCACTGCGTAAAAACTCTGCTGGATTAACATGATTAGTAGTCCTTATTTCAATATCATCCTGTTCTCTCAGGATAGCCTGGTATTGCAACATTCGACTGGATGATAGCCAGTGACCCCATTTTTGCTCCAAAACGGCCATGACCATATGGGGAACAAACACTTTCATTTTTGCCCCCAAAGTCAATTTCCGGGCCTCTTGAATAAGAATTATTGTTGCCGCCACGGCTCGTAAACACGAGGCCCACCCGGAACTTACCAAATCCAGTTGTTTAGAGAAGTATCCCACTGGCCTCTTCCAGGATCCCACCTTCTGGGTGAGGACCCCCAATGCCAGTTTTTGCCTCTCATTCATGTATAACTGGAATTCCTTGGTCACGTCAGGGAGTCCTAGGACTGGGGCCTCCTTTAGTGCCTGCTTCAATTCCTGGAAGGCCTTCTTTTGCTGTGTCGTCCACTCCAACCGATGCTGCTTCAAGGCCTCATATAATGGCTTGGCTAGGAGACCGAAATTCATGATCCACAGTTGACACCATCCCACCATTCCTAGAAAAGATCTCAATTCCTGATGGTTACGAGGCAAAGGAATAGTACATATTGCCTCTATTCGGTTTACTCCCAAACGTCTCTGCCCTTGTGTGATCTCACAACCGAGGTAAATAACGCTATTTTTGACCAATTGAGCTTTTTCCTTCGAAATCCGATACCCTGCTTGGCCAAGCATGTTGAGTAATTTAATTGTTAATTCCACGCACATTTCCCTTTCCTTAGTAGCCAGAAAAATGTCGTCCACGTACTGCAGGACTACATACAAGGATGGGGATATTGTTACCTGGGTTATCTTCCATTCCTCCAGCTCCTTGGCCAGTTGGTTTCCAAAAATAGTAGGGGAGCATTTAAATCCCTGTGGGAGTCTCGTCCACATAAGCTGCTTCTTTCTCCCAAAATCAGGACTCTCCCACTCAAAGGCAAAATATTTCCTACTCTCTACTGCCAGTGGGATGCAAAAGAAGGCATCTTTAAGGTCAATCACTGAGAACCATTTAAACTCCTCCGATACAGATGTTAACAAGGTATAAGGATTAGCAACAACTGGATGTATGTCTTTCACTATTTCATTAATAGCCCAAACGGTACTTAACATTAGGTTTCTTTACTGGAAAAATTGGAGTATTATACTCCAATTCACATTCCTGTAATATTCCTTGAACCAAAAATTGTTTAATTAACGGGGCTACTCCCCTCCTTGCCTCAAGCTTCAAGGGGTATTGCTTTATCCTCACTGGTCGGGCCCCTTCCTTTAGTTCCACCTTTACTGGCTGCACAGCTTTAGATTTTCCGGGGACCCCTGACTCCCATATCCAGGGTACTACAGCCTGCTCAATTTCTTCTGGAATAGGAGAGGCATCCACTTCCTTGATCACAAAAATGCCTGCTATTTGTTCCTCAGGTATTTCCAATTTCACCCTTCCCCCTTCAAATATTATTTTCACATTAAGTCGGGACAACAGGTCTCTGCCAAGAAGGGGTGTGGGGCAGTTTGGCATATACAAAAATTGGTGATCTAATTCCTTCCCCCCAAACCTAAGATTTAAAGGTTGTAAAAATGGTTGTTCCTCTAGCTTCCCTGTTACCCCCACCACCTGTACCGTTGTGTCACTCAAAGGTCCCAATCGTCTATTGAGTACAGAATAAGTAGCTCCAGTGTCTACCATAAATTCTTGATCCTTTCCATCTATTTCTAAAACTACCCTTAAATCTTTTTCTAGTCAGCTTTGATTCTGATAGTTTCCCAACAAAACTAGTGCTTGAGCGACTTCTTCTGGTCCTCCCGTGAATCCTCCCACAGGAGCATTCCCCATTGGAACTGTCCTTAATCCCATGTTTCCCATGCCCATACCTCCTCTAACCAGGCATTCATTTTTCCAGTGTCCCAATTGTCGGCAAAACGCACACTGGTTTGGATCCAACCTCCCCATGTTAGGTGCAAACCCAAATCCTCCCCGACCTCTTGCCAACCCCCTTTGTCCGCGATTAGCTCCTCCCCGACCTCGACCCCTAATGGGTCTTCCTCCTGCCCCTGTCTGTTGCATTACAGCCAGAATACTAGCTTGTTGTCTTTTTGCAGTTTCTTTCTCCCTGTTCTTGTATACCTTCCACGCTACCTCCAGCCTTTTCTCTAGTGGCTCTAATAACCATTTCCTTTATCGTGGAATCCATTATAGTATCTAATAATATCTGTAAATCATTCCAGTCCGGATCCTGAGTCTTTATTACCATTTTAACCACCCTTGCCACCCTTTCAGGATCCTCCCGATAACTCCCCGCTGATTGCTTCCATATTACCAAATCTCCGGGGGAGAAAGGCACCTTTATAAGTATCCTTTCTCCCTGTGGTCCCACAGCTTCCCTCAACGGCGCACTTAACTGTGGCCCCTTCTGCCCCTTCCTTCCCTTGCGAGTCCGCCCTGCTAACGGAGTTCTTTTAACACTCTCATTCTTTTCACCATCACCACCATCACTATCACTCTCACTAGATCCTGTTTTTATAGCTATATCCGCAGGGGGAGCAGGGGGCACATTAGGAGCAACCGGAACCCTCAGAGGTGCTATACAATAAGACAAATCTTCCGCGACTGAAGGATACAAATTACGCTCCTTTCTTTCTTTACATCCCACACACTCCCTTTCATCATTCACTTCTAAAACCAAGATACCACATTCCTTTTGCCATTCCTCTTTCTGATATAAAATGAAAAACAAATCCAAATATGGTATTTCATCCCATTTCTCATTTCTCCTTAAAAATTGCATCAAAGATTCCATTATCCCCAATTCCAGTGTACCATTCACCGGCCATCCCGCTTCCACAATCTCATATTCAGGCCACCAATGATTACAATAATCTATCATTTTGCTTTTATCCAATTCTTGATAATACCCCTCACTTTTCCACCGTTTCAATATAAAACCTAATGGTGTATTTCCAGGTATTTTACCATTGGCTTGCACTAAGGTTTTAAAAGTTTTAAAAGACATCATATTACAACCTTTAATTCCACCCTTAATCCCAATAAACCAATATACCTTAAACCAATATACCTTCTCGCCGTCCTTCCCTAAAACAAATACGAGGCGAGTTCCGGTCCTGCGTCCTTAGACGTCTTATGGCCGGAGCCTAGGCTTTTTTTACCAACCACCCAATCCAAATCCAATTATCACCTTTTTCCAATATAAAGCACCTTCGGGCTTACCTTGGCAGTTTTCCAACAGGCGCGGGGGGTCGGGCATGACCGATTACTCCCCGAGAAGTGCTCGGTGCCGGCTTGGAGTGGATCGGGACGCGAACCGCCCCAGCAGCCTTTGGAGTCCTGCCGCGGTCGCCAGAAAACTGTTGCCCGATTGATAGATGACACAAAACTCGGATAAGTTTTGTGGGTGCTTTATTAAGGGCCCGGGGAACTGGGGGACTCACGTCCCAAAATCCCAGCCCCCAAATTCACGTATGGATGCTTCCCTCTTATACATGCGATTCACAACAAAGTCTCCAAGAAACAGTTTCCCATTCCCCTTGCCTAGTCTCTAAGAAACAGTTCCCCGTTCCCCTTGCCTGGTTACAGACCCCTTATGATACATTCCTTGGTTCACAAACAAGATCATTAATCCTCTGCTTATCTTATTCTAAGAGCATTGTATGCTGCCTCCAGACAGGTTAGCATTCTTACTTTCCTGCACTAGTTTAATTATTTATTAAATCCCTAAGACTACCTGCTAGGTAACACACAAAACCCAACACACACTTTCAACGGCTACAAAACTACTTTTTAACAAACCAGTTCACACACGACTCACTATAATTAAATATTTTGCTAAATTTCATTTCTTTTCCAACAACAAGCCCATTCCCCAGTGTGGATCATCTGGTGCTGGATCAGGGTGCTGCTCTGCCTGAAGCTCTTCCCACACTCCAAGCACTTGTGGGCCTTCTCCCCATCAAGAAGCTGCTCATGAGCCACCAGCTCTGACCTCTGGCTGAAGCTTTGTCCATCTTCCTGGCTCAGAGTGGGTCTTTCCTTCTCAGAGCATCCTGGGCTGGTTTTGGAGCCCCTGCTTCTCTGGGATCTCCAGGGATTTACCTCCATGTGTGATTCCTGCACTGTGGAGCCGCTCAAAACAGCCTCTTCCATGAGGTTCTGCTGTGGGGATTTTTCCTCCTTGGTCTCCATCCTCAGCTCCATCCCTGGGGGAGGAAGGACAAGGAGTGGATGGGATTTGTCTCCATGCCAGAGGGAACGGGAAGGAGATCCCCCCAGTGCATCTCCGGCAGGATGGCGTTGGCAGCAGGGTTGTCCTGCAGCCAGGGGCCATGCTGAGCTGGGAGATGGAGCAGGAGAGAGGGGGAAAGTGGCACTGAGTTTCTCCTCACCTGCCTAAGTTTCCCAGGGCATTGTGTCAGTTTGAAAAGACAGGCGTCCACTAAGGAAGGCAGGAGCCTCCCTTGAAATGGAAAATAGAAAAACCTCCTCCAAATTATTATAGTTTTGAAATTTAGGTGCTCTCATGCAAAGATATGAGAATTGGAATAACAGTTCTTAACTAGGAAAATTAAAAATAGAAGTGCAATAGTACAAAAAATCCTGCTGACAGGGTTCAAAATATGACCTGACACCCTGTTGGTCAGGGTGTTGGTACCAGTTCCATTAAATTGTGGCTGCAGTGCTCCTGGAGTGACAGATGTGCTTTTGTTTGAGCAGTGATCTTGTAGAAGGGTGTAGTCTTCCTCTGCAGGTCCAGTGGTGGTGTAGATGGGCTTGATCTTCCTCTTGGAATCCAGTGGAGAAGAAAGCTGGTCCTCTGGGAATCCAGTAGGAAAAGAGTTACTGTGGTGTTTGAAATCTCAGATTATATCTAGTCAGGAATGCTTGGCTCCTCACTCTGGGTGGTTCTTCTCACAGTGGGATAATGTAATTTTATCAGTCATGCAATGAGACTCAATGGCCCATTAACAGAAGATATTGCCCTGGTGGGAGGATTAGTTGTGGAAGAGATAATGTAAACTGCCCAATTAAGAGATGATAACTGCTCCACAGATAGGAATAGAATACATACACCCAATTCCAACCTAACACAGTGGCTCAAGTGTTGGTGTCATGGACAGAATTTTGCATTCTTTGATCACGGGGCAACTTTTATAGTGCCTGGCCTGCTGGAACCTGATGGGCTCCATCTCTCAGTTAAGGACAGAAGGTTTTTAGCTCGTGAACTGGCAGAATTTGAAAGAACTTTAAACTAGGTTTGAAGGGGAAAGGGGATGCGGCTGGGCTGTCTGGAAGCAGGCCCAAGAGTGGTAAGCCTGAGTTAGGGGTGAAATCAGCAGCCCAGCTGGGGTGGATGTATACCAGTGCAGGCAGCATGAGTAACAAACAAGAAGAGCTGGGAAGCCATGGTCCAACATCAGAGCTGTGATGTAATTGCCATCAGGGAAATCTGGTGGGATGACTCACAGGTCTGGAGTGCTGCACTGGATGGCTACAAGCTCTTCAGGAGAGACAAGAAAGGGAGAAGAGGTAGAAGAGTGGCCCTTTATATTAGGGGGGCTTTGGACGCCATAGGCAGTGAAACTAATGATGATGAAGTTGAATACCTATGGGTGACAATTAGAGGGAGGGCTGACATCCTACTGGGAGTCTGTTATTGTCCACCCAACCAGGAAGAAGAGCTGGACAACTCATTCTATAAACAGCTATAGAATGTTTCTGTATCATCAGCCCTTGTTCTTGAAGGCAACTTCAACTTGCTGGACATCTGCTGGGAACTCAATACAGCTGAAAAAAGGCAGTCCAGGAAATTTTTAGAGGGTTTGGAGGACAAATTTTTGTCGCAGCTGATGGGTAAGCCCAGCAGGGGAGGGACTATATTAGATCTGTTGTTTGCAAGCAGAGATGGTCTAGGGGGAGATGTGGTGGTTGGATGTCTCTTGGGGAACAGTGATAGTGAAATTATAGAGTTCTCAATATTTCTTGAAATCAGGATGAACATCAATAACACTGGACTTCCATAGGGCAGACTTTGGTCTATTCAGGAGACTTATTCAGAGAGTTCCTTGGGGAGCAGCTCTTAAAAACAAAGGAGTTCAGGAAGGGTGGGCATGCTTCAAAACAGAGATTTGAGGGTACAGGAACAGACTGTCCCTGTGTGCCAAAAGACGACTCGATGAGGTAAATGCCCAGCATGGATGGGCAAGAAGGTTTTGGAGGAACTTAAGAATAAAAAGAGGAGGTATCATCTTTGGAAGGAGGGTCAGGTCTCTCAGGTAGTATTTAAGGGGGCCACTAGAGCATGCAGAAAAAAACAAAACTAAAGAGCAAAAACTCAGTACTTAAAATGGCAACCTTTGTAAATGTCTTAAGTTGAAAGATGTAGCTGGTGTAGCATTGTGTGTTTCATTTGGGTTTATTGTAAAGTTGGTTATTTTTATAAGTTAAAAATTTCGTTTGACCCTCGGTTCCCTCCATGTTCTCCCTCCTAATGGTTTGTTCCTTCCACCAGTTATCTGTCAATCATTATACCAACCCCCTTTCCTTTCTAGAAATTTCTATGTCAATCTTCCCGTACATAACATATGATTTGTCCCCTGAGCCTTTTCCCTCCCTTGGGCCCTTCCTATTGGTTCTGAGTTTCCCTCGCTCCATCCCTGGGCTTCATTCATTGGTCCGTCGTGTCCCCATACACCTTTCCCCTTTATCAGTGCCTCCCTAACGGCTTTTCCCTGACACCGTTACTGGCCCTGCCTGGGTCAAATAAAGCACCTTGGCATCCACACGCGTGTCCACTCCTTCCTTCCTTCGCCTCAGCCCTTTGCAGTCCTGCTCTTGCCTGCATCACCATGGCGCAGATGGAGCCACTACTCAGGGTTCTCTTAGAGAGATTCACAGTCTCCACCAGTGACTCCAGGAGCGGCCGGCTGGACCCGTCAGCTCCAGTGGCCATGGAAGTGAGACTGCACTGGCAGACTGTATCTGGAAACAATCTTTGCATACAAGGAAATCTGGAGGAATCCTGATTTTGGCCATGGGTCCCTGGAGAAGGACAGTTCTCTCTCATAGGAAGGAAAGCCCAGAGCCCCAATCCAGGGGCATATGGGAAGCAGCCCTCAACATGCCAAGGTCAACTGAACCTGTCAGGTGATCCCCAGGAGACCCAGCCACCCACACCTGTGCCATGTTCCCTTGGTTTTGAGGGACCCCATAGTGTCCCAATGGTCTCCTTGGTTCCATGAGGCCCTGGAATGTCACAATGTTCCCCTTGATTCTGCAGTATCACAATGGCCCTGTGCTCCCATGAGGTCTTGCAATGTCACAATGGCTTCATGGTTCCACAACCCCCTGATGTGTCTCAATGGCACCTCAGCTCCATGTGCCTTTGCTGTGTTACAGTGGCTCCTCCGTGACACTCTGGGCTGCACAAGGTCACCATGGACCTTTGGTTCCTTGGGGCCCCTGAGTTTCACATTGGTCTCCTTGATTCCATGAGGCACCAGTGTCACCATGGCCCCTTGGTTCCATGAGGTTCCGTAGTGTCACCATGGTGTCCTTGCACCCACGTTGTCACAACCGACCCATAGCTCCATGAGGTTCCGTAGTGTCACCGTGGTTGCTGTCAGAGGCTGGATGAGATCGATGTCCCAAGACACCTTGGGATGCTGGGAATGCCTGTGCGGGTCCAGGGCCAGGTCAGGCCTTGGTTTGTGGTGGGACAGAGCCCCGCCCCAGCCCTGGCCTGGTAGAGCTGTACATCACACAGCTGGGGGGGGGGTGATGTTAACCATGCTCTGATTGGCCAAGCTGTTAATCAATCACACACTAGCAGCTGGTGTTACCCTGGCTCTGATTGGGCAAACAACTGGCAGTCCTACCCCCGGGGCGGGCCATGAAGGCCCAGGGCGTTAAAGCTGGAGCGCAAGGGCAGCCCAGGGTGTGGATCCTGCCTTCTCCTGGGGTTCCTCTGTTTTTGATGCTGCAACATCAGCAGTTGGTACCTATGTGTGTGTCTTTCTCTGGATCTTCTGTCTTTCTGTTGTTCTCTCTTTCTTCTTCTAATCCTATATACCTGAAATATTTTTGGGTAACTTCACATGTTAAAAGTTAAAGGATTTTAGGTTAAATGTGTGGGAATCCAGGGCCCAGGGAATATTTCTCTGTCTGCTCTGAGGGGTCCTGACCCCCAGAGAAACACTGCCTTTAACCTTCACGCATGGAGAGGACTTCCAGGACTTTGAGACAGGTTAGAATTTACCAAAGTGTGAAATAGATAATAGAGCATAGTATACTATGTCACTAGGGTGAGAAATTTAGGTTTTGGGATTTTTAGTATGGTGCAGATAACAAGCAAAATGGAGGAATTTGGGTGTAGTCCCTGTCTTCTTCTTCATCTACTCTATTTTCTGCAGTGATGGTGGCAGAGGGTGGTTGGTCAAGGAAAGCACAGCGCAGCGGTTATGTCGACAATCAAGGGATGACTTATTGGTCGATAAGTAGAAATAATGTACATTTTAAGAGTTAATTGGGTGAGACAACTTTAAAAGACCTTGCAACCGTACATTTTAGAGCCACTTTGAGGTGTTTGTCCAGCATGCTGAGCCTGGTAGGCACAGCATGCAAAACTTTAGAGAAGATAACAATAAACAGGAAGCTGAAGACCAAAAAAGTCCTGTGCATCTCCTTTTACCTGGCACAGAACTGCTACAGGAGGTTTTCCCATATCCATACAGCGCCCAGAAAGGCCCAACATAAAACAAACATCAATAACTGGCACCTTGAAAATATTTATAATAGGATGTTTTTTCCTTAAAGTTGTTTAATGAAGAGTGTTGCCTTAATTAGCCAATCATGTGAAATGTGTTGATTAAATGACCAGTGAGGTCCACCTGTAGCAAACTAAGGTATAAAAGAAGAGGATTGAAAAAGGGTGGCTTTTAGACCTTAGACTTGTGATCTGAGGTTGTGTTATCTCTGATTGAATGGTGACATTTGGTTGTCTGTGGGGGCTATTTGGGATCCTTTCTGATCCTTGAGACCCAGCAGGAGCTTCTCTAATAAACCTTGCCTGAAGCTCCCCCTGTGCCCATGACATGAACCCCTGTGAGTGTCTGGGACATCCCAGCTCTTTGGCAGCCTGGGGACTCCTGGAATTTCACCATGGAGCGCCCATGAGTACCTGTGACAGATCGGTGCCTTTGCAGCCCACAGTCCCCCTGGGATGTCACCATGGAATGGCTGTGACTGCCTCTGACCACAGGGCTCTTTACCATCCCCAGAAAGCCCTGGGAGGTCTCCATGGAGCCCCTGTCTCTGCCTGTGATATTCCAGCTCTTGAACAGCCTGGAGGGTCTTGGAAAGTGCCCATGGAACCCCTCTGAGGGCCTGTGACAAATCTGATCCTTAGCAGACAACCATCACCAGACCCCTGCTGTTATGGTCTGTTTCCATGGCAACCATCACCAGCTCCCTGTTGCTATTTTCAATATCGCTGGTAACCATCATCTGCCCCCTGTTGCTATGGTCAGTTTCCATGGCAACCATCACCAGGACCCTGTTGCTATGGTCAGTTTCCATGGCAACCATCACCAGCCCCCTGTTGCTATGGTCAGTCCCTCGGCAGCTCCATGGAGACCCCATGCCAGGGGTGGTTGCCATGGACACCAGCTCAGGCCTGCAGCCAGAGTCCGTTGCCATGGCAACCACTTACAGTTCCCATCCCCAGGCTCATGGGATCCCAGAACCACAGAATTGGCTGAGCTGGGAGGGACCCATCAGGATTCTCCAGTTCCAACTGCTGGCCCTGCACAGGACACCCCAACAATGCCAGCCTGGGCCTGGCAGCGCTGTCCAAATGCTGCTGGAGCTCCAAGAGCCCTGGAGCTGGGACCTTTCTCTGGGGAGCCTGGGCAGGGGCCCAACAGCCTCTGGACAAAAATCTTTTCCTGACATTCAGCCTGAGCCTGCCCCAACTCAGCTGCAGCTGTTCCCTCCACTCCTGTCCCTGGGCACCAGAGGGAAGAGGTTCCCACAGCCCCAGCCAGGGACCCACTCCCAAGGCTGTTGCCATGGCCACTAGGGCTGGGACCAGCTGGAATGCTCAGTTTCCAACTGCTGGGGTTCAGGAATGGGATTCCTCAATTTCCTGCTCCCGCTGAAACTGCGCTGCCCTCGCTGCCCTCCCGCCTCCCATGGAAAGCACAAAAGGCAAAGATCCTGGGCTGGGATAAGAACAATTTATTCGGAACAGCAACAAAATAAGGAACAAATGGAACAGAAACAATATTGATAATAGAAGGGATAAATAAAACTGTTTACAGGGAAAACTGAAACAAAACTCACTGGGTCTGCCTGGCCACAATTTGCCCTACCTGGAAAGGACACCCTTCTCCTCAGGAAGAAGGAGAGAGAGAAAGAGAGAGAGAGAGACCCTTTCCTGCCCCTGGCAGTGTTCTGAGGTGGGAATTGATGTAATGATAGGGCCATGGGCAGACCCTCATGTTTTCACTGCCCCATCAGTTCATTAGGAGGGGCAGGATAAGGGACAGCTGTCTTCCCAGTATGGATCACAGGGAACATGGATCACCAGGGCTCTTCCCAACGTGTGACTTCCAATGGGGAAAGAAGCCGGAGCTGGGCATGAAGCTCTTCCTGCAGTTGGAGCACTCACAGAACTTCCCTTACTGGTGACTCCATTGGTGTCTGGTCAAGTCCGAGCTCATGGAGAAGCTCTTCTCATGATGTGGGGCACTCGTAGGGCCTCTCCCCAGTATGGATGTGCCGATGGGTGATAAGGGTGGATTTTTTCTTGGAGCCCTTCCCGCACTCATGGCAGCAGAAGGGCCTCTCCTCTGTGTGATTTCGCTGGTGGCGGAGGAGATGGGAGCTGGTCTGAAACCACTTCTGATACTCTGGAAACTCGTAGGGCCTCTGCCCCGTGTGGATGCACTGATGGCTGATCAGGGTGCTGCTCTGCCTGAAGCTCTTCCCAGACTCCAAGCACTTGTAGGCCTTCTCCCCATCATGAAGCTGCTCATGGAACACCAGCTTTGAGGTCTGGCTGAAGCTCTGTCCACCTTACTGGCTCAAGGTGGGTCTTTCCTCCTCAGGGCCCCCTCGGCTGGGTTTAGAGCCCCTCCTCCTGTGAGATCTCTGAGGCTTTTCCTCCACATCACATTCCTGTGCTATGGAGCCGCTCAAAACAGCCTCTTTTACGAGGTTCTGCCATGCGGATTTATCCTCCCTTGTGTCCATCCTCAGCTGCTTTTCTGGGGGAGGAAGGACAAGGAGAGGATGGAATTTGCCTCCGTGCCAGAGGGAAGGGGAAGGAGATCCCCCCAGTGCATCCCCGGCAGGATGGCGATGGCAGCAGGGTTGTCCTGCAGCCAGGGGCCATGCTGGGCTGGGAGATGGAGCAGGAGAGAGGGGAAAAGGGGGACTGACTTCCTCCTCACCTGCCTGGGTGTCGTGGGGCATCCTCATCTTCCTCGCAGCTTCCTCTTCCATCTTGTGAAGGTTTGGGGATGGGTAATCCTGTTTTGGGAGGAAAACAAGGGATGAGTACACTAAATTTTGTACTGGTTTGAAGGCAAACTGGGGGAGGGTCCAAACCAGAATTACAATCTAGCAGGCAAGGTGCTCCTGGTGTTCAAAGCCTCAGAATATATCCAGGTAGGAATGCTTGGATCCTCCCTCGGGGCAGAGCATATCACAATGGGATGATGGAATTTGATCAGTCCTGCAGTGACACTCAATGGCCCATTCACAGAAGATATCTCTCCTGGAGGGTGTTATCAGAGGTGAGTCATGGAAGAGATAAAGAACACTGCCCCACCTGTTTATAGCAGTTGATGGAGATGGTGATTGAAAACATGCATTTGGTTACATCTTGCATTGCAACCTGAAAGAGTGGGGTAATCCCTGCTCAGGGGGTGAACACCACCCCCCCTTACCCAAACAGGCTCAGGTGTAAAACCCCCACCCAGGGAAGGCCACACACACAAGGGACAATGTCACACTTGGCCCCCTCCAGGGGAGGTCTCTGTCCCTGTCACTCTCTTACACAGACGGGGGGCTTTGCCAAATCTAAGAATAATTTTTCTCTTTGTCCCTGTCACTTTTGTGACAGCTACACAGAGCCTTCCCTTTTCATAATCTGTATTGGGCCAAATTTCCACTTTTCTTTTATCAGAATGTGCCAGCAGCTGAGCTGGAGCTGTGCAGAACCAATGGAACTAGGAATTACCATAAAATTGTTTTGATTGTCAGTTTATTAAAGTCAGGGATTTGTTTGCATTTTCATCACAAATAACTTGTGGGAAAATCAAACATTCATCAAAGTATTTTGCAGAGTCAAGTTTGATATCTACCAAGTTTATTTTGTCCAGTGCCCAGGGGATGCTCTGTGCCTCTTGCCCTGGGGGATGCTTGGGAGGGGTTTGGGGGGGGTTGCCCTGTCCCTATTCACCCCAGGCCATTCCCCAGAGGGTCTCCATCATTCTCACCCCAGCGAATGCCTGGGGGGTCTCTCCCTCCCTCTCACCCCTTTGCCAGGGGGTGCTTGGGGCAGTCTCTGTCCCTCTCAGCCCAGGGGATGCCCAGGGGTCTCTGTCCCCTCACCCTGGGGGATGCTCGGGGATCTCCATCCCTCTGGCCTCAGGCAATGCCTGTGCAGGGCTGGGGACCAGGGGCTCTGTGTCCCTCTCACTGCTGAGGGTGCTCGGGGCTGGGGGGGCTCTCCAACCTTCTCACACCTGCGGAGGCTGGGGGGGGTCTCTGTCCCTCTCAGCCCTGGTGTGACCCCACCCAAACATCATCGGCGTCAGAGGGACAGAGACACCCCCAAATCCCCAGAAGGGCCGAACCTGGGATTTGGTTTGGGACTGAGGAATTAGGAAGGGGCTGGAATTGGGGCTGGGGTTGGAGTTGGGGCTGTGATTTGGATTAGAGCTGGGATTGGGGTTAAGGCTATATTGGCTTTAGGGCTGGGGTTGGGATTTGGTCTGGGGCTAGACAAGTTTGGAACTGGGATGTGATTAAATATAGAACTGTGACTGTGTCTAAACGTGGGGTGAGACTGAGACCAGGATCAGGGTCAGGTTTGGGACTGAGCTCACCCGGAGTGGGACAGGGGGGATGTCATTGCAGGATGTCCCTGGCATCATCCCAGCCCTCCTCAGACACCTCCAAACATGGGAAGCAGATGGGTGCCCCAAGATCCAGGTGCTCCCATGCTGCCCCTCAATACCAGGCCAGCATTCCCTGAGGGCAGCCCAGACTGTGACCCTTGGGGCTCTGGGATCAGCCTGGAGCTATCTGGAATTTCGCTACTTGAGATGGGCCTCTTTTCGTACTTTTAGCAGCCTTGTGTTCCTCACCATGGGTGAATGAACCTTGTCAGTCTCGCTGGTAACATTTTCTCCCTTTCCTCCAGTGATTTTAACACACTTCTCAAGGAAGGAAAACAAAATATTTTCTTTACACTGGACACTCATAACAGCCATTTTCCTCATCAGTTCTCCCATAAGTCAGCCAGAAGAAGTTGTGTCCAAGTGTAATTCTGACTTCGACTCTCCCCCAGGTTTGCCTTCAAACCAGTACAATGTTCAATGTGTGCACCCCTTGCTTTCTTCCCAAAACAGGATTTCCCATTCCCCAAACCTTGGCCAGATGGAGAGGGAGGCTGCAAGTAAGGGAAAGGAGGCCTGGGATACCAGGGCAGGTAAGAAGGAAGTCAGTGCCCCTTTCCCCCTCTCTCCTGCTCCTTCTCCCAGCCCAGCACGGCCCCCGGCTGCAGGACAACCCTGCTGCCAGCCTTGTCCTGCTGGGGATGCACTGGGGGGATCTCCTTCCCCTTCCCTCTGGCACAGATGCAAATCCCATCCTGTCCTTGTCCTTCCTCCCCCCCGGGGAAGGAGCTGAGGATGGACACGAGGGAGGATAATTCCCCAAACCAGAACCTTGTGGAAGAGGCTGTTTTGAGCAGTGCCATGGTGCAGAATTCCAATGGGGAGGAAAATCTCCAGAGATCCCACAGGAGGAGGTGCTGGGAACCCAGCCCAGGGTGCTCTGAGGAGGAAAGACCCACCCTGAGCCAGGAAGGTGGACAGAGCTTCAGCAAGAGCTCAGAGCTGGTGGTGCCTGTGACATCAGTGACAGGCGGCTGTGTGACAGCACACAGTGGGTTGTGTGAGGTCACAGATTGGGCTATGACATCACAGAGTTTTTTGTGTGAGGTCACTGAGCAGCTACACCATCATAGAGCAGACTTCGTGACATCACAGAGCAGGCTGTGACATCATGACAGGACTGTGTGGCATCATAGAGCTGGCTGTGAGGTCAAAGTGTGTGCTGTAACATTACAGAGTGGCAGTATGCCATCACAGAGAGGGTTTTGTGACATCACTGAGGGGGTTGGTGACATCACACAGCTGTCTGTGACATCATAGTGTGAGGCCATAGAGCAGACTCTGCCATCATAGAGAGTGCCTCTGTGACAACACAGAGAGTGGGTAGTGAAATCACTGGGTGGCTGCATAACATCATAGATTAGGCTGTGACATCACAGAACAGACAGTGAATTGCATTGTGACTTTTTGACAGATGCTCTGTGACATCACAGAGCAGCTGTGTGACACAACAGGGGGCTGTGTGGCATCACACCGGGGCAGTGTGACATCACAGGGGCTGTGTGAGGTCCCTGGGGAGGTCACTCTGCCCCCCTCACAGCTCCCCCCAGAGCAGTCCAACCCTGCTCGTGCACAGCGGGGTCCCCTGTCCCCCTGGGTCCCCACACCCCCGGCGCTGCAGTCTCCCCCAGAGGATGATCCACGAGATCGACCCCAGAGCCTGACATGGGGACGGGGGGCCAGGGCCCTGGGAGTGGCACAGGGGGACAGGGACCCCCTGGCAGTGTCCCCATGTCCCCCAGGGCCAGAGTCTGGGCCAGGGCTCCTTCACCCTGCTACGAATGAGGGCTTGAGGGCGCTGAAAACATCCCCAGCACGGGATCAGCAAAAACCAGATTTAATATTAAGGGACAGCAGCACAGAGTTCCTTGGCAAGAGTCACTCTGCTCCTGAGTGGATACTTTAGGCACAGCAAGGAAACAAAGCAACAACAAAACCAAACCTAATGCCAACAATCAAACCAGAAATGAACTAAGAACTGTCCTTCTGTGTGTGTGACACAAGGACAGTGAGGGCAAGGACAAAAGAAATAAAGAGAGAAAAGCTGAACAGAGCTCAAACTTAACAGGACTTAACACTTAACCTTAACTGATACATTAAATTCACAATTTAGTCAAAACCAGAAGCTAACAGTATTTAACCTAACTTAAAACCTATGACTTAGCAATTTTAAAGAGGAATAACACTTAACTGTATTTAATTTAGCCTAATAACTTACATTTAAATAACTACTTAGCAAAAGAACAACTCTCAGAAGCATTTAACTTAGCTCATTCCTCATTACTGAACATTTCTTACAGGCCTGACTGACTCAGCTATCCAAGGCACTCAAACCCCTCAGAGAGCAGCATTTCTGCCACAATTACCCCACACAGGCACTCCTGTGTGCACACAGACACAAAGAGTCAGTGCAAGGCACCTGTGAGAAATTTCCCTGAGGGCAGGAAATGCTCCCTGGGGATCCTTTGGCATCTCCCCAACGGGTGAAGGGCTGAGCCTGGAGGAGTGGGGGGATCGGCCCAGGCTCTGTCTTGTTGCAGGATCCCCGAGTGCAGCAAACGGGAGAGTTCCCGGCTGGGAGAGGCCCCACTCAGAGGGAGTCGCTGGCCGAGGAGAGCTCCAAGGGCTCCTTTTGGAGTGCTGTTTGCAGGGCCCCAAGAGAGGGGCTTCAGTCCCAGCAATGGTTCATCCTGGCTGCACTTTGCACCAACAGCTGCCTTTGGCAGTGTGAGAACAGGGATGTTGTGCCACTGAGGGAACAGAAACAGTTCCCAGGGCTGCTCCTAGAGAAACCAGGAGCTGGTTGGGCAGCAGCAGTGCCTGGAGCAGACAGTGTTTGTGATGAGCTGCAGAGGAGCTGAGCCCAGGGGCTGTTGGCCAAGGCCAAGCCCCAAGGAGCATTTCTCAGCTGGCAGGGCGGGCTGAGAAGGGGAGGGGGGAATGCAGCAATAGCACAGTGCCCATGGAACCAAGGTACCATTGTGACACTGTGGAGTTCTGTGAGACCAAGGGACGATTGTGACACTGTGGGGCCCTGTGAGACCAGGGGACCATTGTGACACTCTGGGGCCCTGTGAAACCAAGGGGCCATTATGACACTGTGGGGCCCTGTGACACGAAGGGATCAATGTGACACTGTGGGGCCATGTGACACCAAGGGAGCATTGTGACACTGTGGGGCCCTGTGAGACCAGGGGACCATTGTGACACTCTGGGACCCTGTGAAACCAAGGGGCCATTATGACACTGTGGGGCCCTGTGACACCAAGGGATCAATGTGACACTGTGGGGCCCTGTGATACCAAGGGACTATTGTGACACTGTGGAGCCTCATAGAATCATGGAGAGCACTGTGACATTGCTGGGATTGATGGAACCAAGAGGGCTGTACTGATGCTGTGTGGCTCCATGGAATGTAGGGATCATTGTGACACTGAGGGGCCCCATCAAACCAAGCGCCTATTGTGACACTGCAGGACCTTCTGGAGCCAAAGGTCCATTGTGACATTGCAGGACCTCATGGAACCATGGAGAGACCATTAAGAAACTTCACAGCCTCATGGAACCAAGGAGACCATTGTGACCCTGGGGGTCCCCACAGAACCAAGAGGACTGTTCTGAATACTCTGGGACCTCATGATACCAAGGGGCCTTTGTGACACTCAGGGCTGCATAGAGGCCATAATGACATTGTGGGGCCTCATGTCATCAGTGGTCCATTGTGACACTGGGGAACCAAAGGAGACCATTGTTACACTGCAGGGCTGCATGGAACCGAGGGGCCATGGTGACATTGTGGAACCCCATTCAATCAAGGGTTCATTGTGACACTGCAAGGCTGCATGGAACCAAAGATCCAGGGTGACACGAGGGGCCTCCTGTCATCAATGGTCCATTGTGACACTGTGGAGCCAAAGGAGACCTTTGTGACACTGCAAACCTCCAGGGTCCAAAGGTCCATTGTGACACTACAGGGCTCATGGGACAGAGGAGTCGTGATTTGTGGGGCCTGAGGAACCACGGAGACCATTGTGACACAGAAAGGCCTCATGAAATCATTGGGACCATTGTGACACTGCAGGGCCTTCTGGAACCTTGGGGCCATTGTGACACTGTGGGACCCCATTGACCTAGGGATTATTGTGACACTGCTGGACCCCATGGAAACAAGTGACCATTATGGCCTCATGGATCCAAGGCACCATTGTGACACTGTGGGGCCCCACAAAAACAAAAGAACACAGAACAGATTTGGGTGGTTTGGCTTCCCAGGGGCCACCTGACTGATCCAGCTGACCTTGGCATGTGTAGGGTGTGGTAGCTAGGGAAGAAGCGCTGCGGAAGATTTCGCGATGTCACGGAAAGCCAGGACCCTCGGTTCCCCATAGATAAGACCCTCAGGTACTCATAGATAAGAAATTAACATAGGAATGTGGTCCCACTAACAATAGGAATGTTGCCCCACTGAAGCCAGTAACTTTCCATCCCTTACCCAGTACTTTTCCATTCCCTACTAACCATAGGTAAGAAAGACAAACCCCTTTTTGACGTAGAGACCCCTAAGACTATAAGACCCCATGAGAAGAAGTAATAAACGCCTTTGACCGTCCACCACATTGGTGTCTGCGTATGTCATTGGCCCGAACGGCCCTAGAGAGAGAGGGCTGTCGAGCTGTACCTCAGAACCAGGTCGCCTGCCTTGATCCAGAAGGCAACATTTGGTGCCGAAACCCGGGACAGCGGCTTGCGCCCGGGAAACGGGAACACTCCTGGAAAGAGGACGGCGGCTGCGGCAGCGAGACTGTCCGCAGCGGGGGGGGATGCCTCCCAGACCAGCTTGGACCATGGAATCCACAGCGAAGGTCGTAAGTCAGGCTCATGAGCAATGGGGAATTAAAGGTGAGCTCAAGAACTCTACTCTTGCTATTGCAAGGCTCCTAGAGCTGGGGACGATCGAACGTCCGGTAAATATATTATATTGGGAAGCGCGAGAGAAGTGCACTGCCACCTCAGCAGAGGACTCTAAGTCCGCAGGCAGTGGTAAAAACCTCAAAGCGTGGGGGAAAGTAGAAGAGGCCCTACGCAAGACGTTAGAAGAACAGGAGACGCGGGAAGCCACGCGTATACGTTTATTAGCTACACCAAAGCCGGGGGTGGGGGCCGCGACGCAGACCGCCTCTGAGAGCGATCGGATTGAAGGCGGGAACATGCGGGGGCCGGGCGCGTTCCACCCCTTCCCGAGCCCGAGCCTAGACACCCCAGAGCCCCCAGGAGACCCCCCGGAACCCCCAGGGGACCCCCCGACCTTCCTGCGGAGCCCGCCGGGTCCCCGCCCTCCCGCAGAACCGTCCGAAAAAGCCGCGGTTTCTCTATCCGTCTCTTCCCCGCCGGCCGCCGGTCCGGCGCAAGAAGCAGAGCAGCGCGCGCGATGCTTCTGGCAGGGACTCGCGGAGGAGGCGCGGAACGAGGCCAGATTGTCAGACCCCGCCGAGATCGGTAAAAACTCGCCCCCGCCATGTGCGTTTAAAAATGGCGCCGAACCACATGGCGAGGGCGGAAGGGAGGAGGCGGGGGGCGGAAACGGAATCAGCCTGCTTAACAACGCATGCGCGGGTGAGCGGGGAGACGGAGCAGCCCCCGTAGAGGCGCGTAAGACCAATCAGAGCGCTCTATTCAAATTAGGTCCTTGTAGGGTAAGGACCTCCCCTGGCAGGAGGCGGGGGGACCCCAGGGGGAGGGAGCAGCACCACCCCCGAAGGGAGGAGCGAAGTCGAAGCCGCACAAAACGGCACGGAGCGCCGGAAGTGTACCGGCAGTCAGCTTCCGGCTCAGAGTCAAGTAACAGCTGCTCAGACAGCTCGGAAGAGCCGACCGAGCCCGGCTGGGACTCGGAAACCGAGAGAGCAGAATTAATGCGGTTTCGAGCGAAACCGAATAAAGCTTTAAACAATATCGAGAAACAATCGCAACACAAACTCAGCGATTGGAGAAAAATAAAAGCAGCCTGTGGGGACCGGGCACCGGCAGCCTCCATGCACGCTTTCCCGGGGGGGGTTGCCGGAGCGCGGGGGAACCAACAAAGGGCATATACCCCGGTTAACCCAAAAGAAGCCAAAGCGATTTCAGAAATAGGGATCAACTCAGCTGTAGTACCCACTCTCGAGGATGACCTTTCTAACAATAATGATCTGCTCACTTTTGATATTACGCAAATAAGCCGCATGCTTTTTGATGGGGCGGGGCGGACTGTATTTAAGCAGGAATGGCAGGACGACCGCGTTAGTCCAGGCTTCCGAGGAAGGGCAACAACTCAGCGAGCTGTCCCCAGCCGACACAGCTTTCCCTGGCAGCACCCTCACTCCAAGCATCCCCGCCCCGGGGAAACGGGACGTCCTTTCCATGTTCGGATTTCGGATTACAAATTTATCATGAGGGCCACTGCCGTGCACCCCCTGCTGCCAATCAAATTGACTTGGAAATCATCAGACCCTGTATGGGTTGAGCAGTGGCCCCTGACAGAGCCTCGAATGGCAGCCTTGCTAGAACTGGTCGACCGCGAACTGCAAAAGGGTCACATAGAACCCTCCACCAGCCCATGGAACACCCCTGTATTTGTGATCCCCAAGAGGTCCGGACAAGGCTATCGTCTCGTCCACGACCTGAGAGAGGTGAACAAGACGATCCGACCCCTGGGTCCAGTCCAGACACTGCTACCCGTGAATTCAGCCATGGCCGAAGGGCAGCCGTGTGCAGTACTGGACATCAAGGACTGCTTCTTTTCAATACCCCCTGCACCCTGAGGACAGAGAACGATTCGCCTTTTCCGTGGCGTTTCGCAACGGCGAGCGGCCCAACCTTCACTTCCAATGGAGAGTGCTTCCGCAAGGCCTAGTCGACAGCCCGACCATATGCCAGATCACCGTGGATAAAGCACTGACGCCAGTCAGACACTCCAATCCCACCGCAACCATCATCCAGTACATGGACGACATCCTGGTTGCAGCACCATCAACAAGCCAAGTAGATGACCTGGTGACCACAATCACAGAGACCCTTCAGGCCAACGGCTTCGAGATCGCGAGCGCAAAGATCAAGAGAGGACCCTGCGTGACCTTCCTGGGAGTAGGAATCACAAGCTCCTACGTGACACTCCCCAAGATGAAGATCAACCGAGATGTCAAGACGCTCCACGACGTGCAACGCCTGGTGGGATCGCTGCAGTGGCTTTGCAACGTCGTCCTGATTCCTCTCGAGGTCATGGACCCTCTGTACGACCTCCTGAAAGGGAAGAACCCCTGAGAACCCAAGGAGCTGACGCCGCAGGCAACGAGCTCCCTCGACTTCATCGAAAACCAGATGTCCACTGGCACACTTGCCAGGTGGAACCCAGCCATGCCACTGGACCTGTACGTCCACTTTACACCGAAGGGGGGAGTAGGAGCGCTGGCCCAAGGGCCTTCTGAAAAGGCCCAACCAATCCAATGGGTGGTCCTCGGAAGACTCGCTCGTGCATTTTCCCCGGGAATCGAATGCATGGCCAGCCTCATCATGAAAGGCAGGAGACACGCCTTGAAACACCTAGGGACAGAGCCGACAAGCATCCACCTTCCGTTTCGCAAGCAGCCAACCTCGGAGTCAGCCACAATATCAGAGTACCTGGCCCTTGCTCTCTCCGGTTTCGGAGGAGAAATCTCCTACTCCTCCAAGCCACCCTGGATGAAGCTGCTGACCGTAGTCGACGTGGACGTGCCACCGAAGGTCAAGGACAGACCGCAGCCAGGACCAACGGTCTTCACAGACGCTTCCTCCACGACTTCAACCGCAGCAGCAGTGTGGCAGCAGGAGAACAATGGCACTGCGTCAAAGCGTGTGACCCCACACTGTCGGTGCAACAGCTGGAGGCAGCAGCAGTGGTTTTGGCGTGCGGACTCTTCCAAGACGAACACCTCAACATCGTAACGGACTCTATATTCGTGGCAAGGCTCTGCCTGTCCATGGCAGGACCAAGAGTGTCGACATCAGCAGCAGCCCTAATGCTGGAAGAAGCACTTTCCTCGCGACAGGGCACCGTGTCAGTCATCCACATCAACAGCCATGACCCAGTCAAAGGTTACTTCCAGACCGGCAATGATAAAGCGGACGCCGCAGCAAAAGGCGTTTGGACCCTGCAAAGAGCTCGTCAACTGCACGAGTCACTCCACATCGGAGCCAAAGCACTGGCGAAGAGATGCGGAATCCCGACGGCGGACGCAAAACATGTAGTAGCCACCTGCCCTCATTGCCAGAAGTCACCCCTTTGGACCTACAGGGTCAACCCGAGAGGTCTCAAGCCCTCAGAAATCTGGCAGTCGGACTTCACCTTATGTCAACTGCTGAAGCCCCGAGCATGGCTTGCAGTGACGGTAGACACTTATAGCGGGACGATCATAGCCACACAGCACTCCAAAGCAAACTCCAAAGCCACAATTCAGCACTGGCTGACAGCCATGGCTTGGCTTAGTATCCCCAAGCAGATCAAAACGGACAACAGTTCCAATTTCACCTCCAAACAAGTACAAGAATTCGCTGCGAAATGAGACATCACATTAGTGCAAGGCATCCCATATAACAGTACCGGGCAGGCCATATTTGAGAGAGCAAACCAAACCCTGAAAACCGAGATAGAAGTATTGGCAAAAGCAGAGGGCTTTGCCAATGCCATTCCCCCAAGAGATCAGGCACGTATGCTGGCAACCGCTTTGCTAGCACTGAATCAATTCCCTAGGGGGGACGAAACAAACAGTCCCGTCCAAAAACACTGGGCCACTCGAGCGCTAGAAGAGGGCCCACAAGTGGTAATCAGAAACGAGCTAGGCGAGTGGGAACGGGGTTAGAGGCTGATGCTCACGGGGAGAGGGTACGCGGCTGTCAAAAAGGACGGCAAAATCAGGTGGTGTCCACTTAAGTCGATTAAACCAGACCTTCATAGCGAGCAGAATGAGACTGACGAGAATTGCGAGTCTTTGTTTACAGGACCTGCTCGTGAGACGTCCTCGTGACGCGTACATCCCGGTTCCAGACGAAAGTGACAGACCACCAAGCCGTCAGGCAGCACCCGAGAGACCCGCACGGGTGAGACCCAACCGCCAAAAGTGTTTCTGTGTGATTTTGCTGTTGGGGCTTGTCACCAGAGGGCAAGCCAGCCCAGATCACTACCCCCATCGGCCCTTCAGGTGAGTCATGCGACACCTTAGTAGTGGCAGAGCACTCAGAGAAATCACCACACCGAACACCCCATCCTTCGTGCTCCGCATCACTGACCTGTTTCCAGGACAGCCAAGGGTAAACCCCTATTCCCTACACGTCACACACTCGTACCTATCCTACTGGCGCCCAGCTTCAAACCCTGGGAAAAACTACTGCAATCACCCAGAGTAGGGATATTGTGGGCACTGGGGCTGCGAAACCATAGTTACAGATGCCAGACCGTCGGAGCCTGGGTGAGACCCACAAGAACCAGACAAATTCTTACAGTTCACCTGGGCACCCATCGGCTGCAAAATACCCGTCTTCTTTCGCGAAAACTCCCATCGAAACCAACTTAAAATCCCTAACTTTCGGGCATGCACTGATTACAACATGACGGTCTTGCAGCCACATCACCCTAGCTGAGCCACAGGCAGAACGTGGACAGTAGTCCTTCAAAAGTCAAAAGAGAGGGTGAACGTGCAAATTATCAGGCTCCAGCCGTCAGCACCCCGAGCAGTCAGACCCAACAAAGCGATTAAAAGCGTGCCGAAAGACAGAAACATAACCTACCCCAAAACCTTACCCACAGGGGTCAGCAATGTCCCGACCGGTCAAGCGGAAACCTTTCAGATGAGTCGCTTAACCGAGTCAGATGCAGACCCAATCCTTCGTATGTTAGAGGCTACCTTTGTATCCCTGAACAAATCCAACCCTAACCTAACCAAATCCTGCTAGCTTTGTTACGATGTCAAACCCCCCTTTTACGAGGGAGTCGCTTTAGACACTCCCTTCAGTTATTCCACAGCCGACGCTCCTCACCAGTGCAGATGGGACACCCCTCGCAAAGGAATCACCCTGAGTCAAGTCACAGGCCGAGGCAAATGCTTTAGCAATTCAACCCTAGCTAAGCAGAGAAGTAACATCTGCACCAAAATTGGCAGGCTGAACAAGAAAAACAATAAGTGGGCAGTCCCATCCGCATCGGAGATGTGGGTTTGCCAGCGATCCGGAGTGAGTCCTTGTGTGTTCCTTCCCAAATTCAATGACTCTAACGACTTCTGTGTCCAAGTTCTGATTGTTCCTAGGGTCTTGTACCACTCAGACGAAGAGATGTACCATCTTCTTGAGGGACCCAGCCAGATCCACAAAAGAGAAATAATGACAGGTATAACTACCGCAATGCTGCTCGGCCTGGGAGCAGCAGGAACGGCCACGAGTGTCTCAGCCCTAGCGACACAGCATCAAAGACTGTCCCAACTGCAGGCAACGATTGACGAAGACCTGCAGAAGATCGAGAAATCCATCTCCTATCTAGAGAAGTCAGTCTCCTCACTCTCAGAAGTGGTCTTGCAGAACAGGCGGGGCCTAGACCTCCTGTTCATGCAGCAAGAGGGCCTGTGTGCCACCTTGAAAGAAGAGTGCTGTTTCTATGCAGACCACACGGGAGTCGTGAGAGACTCCATGACGGAACTCCGGAACCGACTGGCTCAGAAGCAGAAAGACAGAGAGGCCCAACAGAGCTGGTACGAGTCCTGGTTCAATCAATCACCTTAGCTAACCACTCTGATTTCTGCCCTGATAAGTCCATTGGCGATGCTGTTTCTAACAGTCACCTTCGGACCATGCCTGCTGAACAAGTTGGTCTCATTCGTTCAGAGCCGCCTAGAACAGACCAACATCCTGTTCATAGGGCGACGACAACTGCTGTGAATTCAACCAGAAAATTCAACCAAAGAACACTGCCAGTCACAAGATTTTCAAAACTTGTCTAGCAAAAGCTTACTCAAGTTTCCCAAAATCCCTTTCCCTTGTCAAGTTACAACCTTATACCTCAATTCAGTATCTATGTACACGACTACCTCATTCATTTGTGAAAAGGGAGGGAGAGATGTGGTAGCTAGGGAAGAAGCGCTGCGGAAGATTTCGCGATGTCACGGAAAGCCAGGACCCTCGGTTCCCCATAGATAAGACCCTCAGGTACTCATAGATAAGAAATTAACATAGGAATGTGGTCCCACTAACAATAGGAATGTTGCCCCACTGAAGCCAGTAACTTTCCATCCCTTACCCAGTACTTTTCCATTCCCTACTAACCATAGGTAAGAAAGACAAACCCCTTTTTGACGTAGAGACCCCTAAGACTATAAGACCCCATGAGAAGAAGTAATAAACGCCTTTGACCGTCCACCACATTGGTGTCTGCGTATGTCATTGGCCCGAACGGCCCTAGAGAGAGAGGGCTGTCGAGCTGTACCTCAGAACCAGGTCGCCTGCCTTGATCCAGAAGGCAACAGTAGGGTCTCTTCTCATCTGCTGCTGAAACACTGGGGCTCCATGCTGTCACAGACATCTCTTGTGAAAAATCCTTTCTTTAGGATTTTTTCCTCCTCTGGAAGTCTGAGGCTCTAGAAAGAGAATGTAAACAATAGTTATCTGCTTCTGTGGAATGCAACAGGTGCACCTGTAATTGGTCTATGTTCCATGTTTACAATTAAGGGCCAATCAGGGACCAAGCTCTCTGGGACAGATTCACAGAGAGCTCCCTTTTTTATTCATTCCTTTTCTATTCTTAGCATAGCAGCTTCTGAACTTTTCTCTCTATTCCTATTAGCATAGTCTTAATGCAACATATACGTCTTAAAATAATAAATCCAGCCTTCTAATCATGGAGTCAAGATTCTCGTCCATCTCTTCACCCCTGAGGAACCCTTGCAAGCCCATGTAACACCATGCTTTCCTTCCTATTCAAAAGAACTCTCCTTCTCCAGGCACCCATGGCCAGAATTGGGATTTCACCTCCAAATTCCTTCATATCCAGGGATTGTTCCCGTAAGAATATTGACAGGACATGTCTATCTTGCAGTGGATTTACCAGGGTCACTTCCCATCTGTCCCCAAAACCCTGGAGAAGCCTCTGTGCTCTCCTTCCTATGGAAAAGAACTGTCCTGCTTCTCCAGGTGCCCATGGCCAAGACTGGGGTTCCACCTCCAAAATTCCTTAAATCCAAAGTCTGCTCCCAGACAAAATCTGCCATTTCTGATAAGTCTGGCAGACCTTGGCCTAGTGAGGCTCTCACCTGCCTTCCAAACACTGGAGCTCTGTGCTTTCCTTCCCATGGAAAAGAACTGTCCTTCTCGGCCAGATGCCCATGGCCAGAATTGGGATTTCACCTCCAACATTGCCTGTTGTGACAGACTGGAGGAGATTGTTGGATCAAAACATTTTGTGTGTGGGAGAGGAAGGGGCAGGTCCAGCCTTGCCCTGCCCTGGAACCCCAATCCCCCCAGAGCCTCTATCCCAGCCCAGCAGTGGCTGCCAGTCCCTGGCACAGCACAGGCAATGCTCCATAGCCACCTCTGCAGCCCCCAGCCCAGCTCTCGAGTGACTAAATGAGCCCAAGCCCCACCTGGGGGAAGGGCCCAGGGAGACCAAGGGGTATTTGAGGCTGACCACAAGGTAAGCACACATCTTGACCCTACCACCTCTTGGAATGTCCATCTGAACACCACTGGAATCCAAGAGTTGGTAGATGTGTCTGTGCCTCTCTGCATCTTTTTTGTCTTTCTCTCTTTCTGTGTCTTCTTCTTCTGTTTCTGTGCTCCTGACAATTTTGCTTAACATTAAATTGAACAGGCTTAGAGTTTGTGAATTTGAATGGGGCAAGCCAATGCTTTGAGAAGGGTTTTTTGTTGATTGAATGTCTGTCGTAGTCTGACATGAGAATAATGATACAAAATAATACAAAACATTTTGTGTAACTAACAATCTGTTAAACCACTGAGATACTGAACACGCCTCTGTGAAACACAAATGTTAAAGATGAAAAAACCCAGGAACCTCCTCATTCTTTTCCAGTCAGCAAAGAAGCAAGGGCAGGAGCATGGGGCGGCCCCTGCCAGGCTGCTGAGCAGGGACAAGGAGGCCATGAGGCCCCAGGCCTGCAAGGGTCACTTGTCCCATCGTGGCCTCAGGCCCAGGCCCAGCAGCCATGGCCAAAGTGCTGCCCATGTTGGCTCTGGCAGGGCTGTCTTGCAGCTGCTGCCCATCCCTGTGCCCTGTGCAGCCCAGGCTGTCCCACGGTGTCCCTGCCCTGCGTCTCTGTCCCTGCAGGCTGTCGGCATCCCCCGGCTGCCCCACCTGGCTGGGCCCTTCCATTGCTGACAGCTCTGCCTCCTGCCTGCCTCTGCCTGCCCACACAGAGCCTTGGGCTGCTCCAGGCTCCTTCTGGGGAATGTGTTGTGCCACAGCCCTGCCCTGGGAGGGAAATTGATCTCTTCTTGTTTCCATTCTGGGTTGTCACAGCTGCACTTCTGGGTTGTCACAGCTGCACTGTCTGCTGGCACGGTGCATCCACTCAAGAGATCTGCACTGGCATGGAGCTGTAGTGCTTCAAAAGATGTGTGCTCCAAGCCTGGGGTGGGCCATCCCCCATGTAGCTGATGTCGGCAGCTCCTGTGGCAGCAGGAGAGATCCTTTACTGTCACCTCAGCCCTGAACACATCCGTGCCCAGGGCTCACTGCCTGCCCCCCGTCACTGCTCAGCTCTGGCACTGCAGGGCTGCTACTGTGATCCTTCTGTACCAATCAGATTTTGGCTCAACACCATTTGGCCACACTGTCAGTCACTGGAGAAAAAGACAGAGTAATACCGTGGGAAGAGGAAGAAAATTCAGTAAACCTATGGAAGAAAAGATCTGTGGATGTACGTCATCATTTACCATGGTGGTCACCTCCAGCCCCACAGCCAAGCACGTTCAGGCTTTGGCGAGAAGAACTTTTATCCCCCTGGTGTCTGTCATGGCTGGGGCCTGTGATGATGACACCTCATGGGTGTTGGTGCTTGCACTGCCCTGTGAGTGACACCAGCCTTGCTTGGCTCCCACACAGCAGAAGGCAGGGCAGCCATGGCCTCGATGGTGCCTTTTCCTCTTTGAGGTGCTGCACCCAGGTCAGGGATACCCCACACATGAGCACAGACTGGGAGAAGAGCTCATTGACTAGCAAAGAAGGACTTGGAGGATATAATGGATGAAAAGCTGGACATGAGCCAACAGTGGCAGCCAGAAACTCCCCTGTGCTGGGCTGCACCCACAGAGGAGTGGGCAGCAGGTGAGGGGGGGATGGTCCCCCTCTATTCTGCCCTTGTGAGATACCCCTGCAGAGCTGCTCTGGCATCAGAAGGACCTGGAGCTGTTGGAGCAAGTCCAGAGAGGCCATGGAGATGCTCCCAGGATTGGAGGCCCTCTGCCATGGAGCCAGGCTGGGAGAGCTGGGGGTGCTCACCTGGACAAAAGAAGGCTCCAGGGAGAGCTCAGAGCCCCTTCCAGGGCCTAAAGGGGCTCCAGGAGAGCTGGAGAGGGACTGGGGACAAGGGATGGAGGGACAGGACACAGGGAATGGCTCCCACTGCCAGAGGGCAGGGATGGATGGGATATTGGGAATCAGGAATTGTTCCCTGTGAGGGTGGGCAGGCCCTGGCAGGGTGCCCAGAGCAGCTGTGGCTGCCCCTGGATCCCTGGCAGTGCCCATGGCCAGGCTGGACATTGGGGCTGGGAGCAGCCTGGGACAGTGGGAGGTGTCCCTGCCATGGCAGGGAGAGGAATAAAATTATTTTTATGGTCTCTTCTGACCCAACCCATTCTGTAATTCCATCATCTCCTCTGCCTCCGTAGAGGGGCCATTTCCACTTCCCCACTGCCATCACAAGATGGCATTCCAGACCTAAAAGCTGAGCTGGCTCAGCTGATACTTGGAGATCTTTTCCAGGCCCTGGGGTGTCCAACCCCAGGAGAAGCTGTGGATTTAACCCTGCCTGCTGAGCTCTTCTGCCAGGTCTCAGCCCTGACACTGCCTTTTAATCACATCCTTTAACACCAGGGCTGTGCTTTAATCAGCTGCACTGAAACACTGCTGCCGTTACTGTGCAACCTCTGAGCCATCTAATTGCACTGAGTTAAGCCAGTTACAGCTTTGACAGTGAATGGCATGCAGAGCACTTTAATCTTGACCTGCAATACCTCGCGCTCTTGCAGGGCGTCCTCTGCCTCCGAGGACACGCTGCTAATCAGACCGAGCCAGGATGTAGTTTAAGACATGGACAAAGGGAGCCAAGGGCAAATCATGAGCAAAATGAATCTGACTCATTTTGTTACAAAGCAGTGTTGAAGGTAGAGCTGCCTTTTCTTTGCCTCAGAATGATTTGGGAGAGTAGTGAGAATAATTTGTTTCAATAATTTATAACTTCAAAATAATAAGAAAAAAAAAGAGAGAGAGAAATCATTCTTCTTAGATATGTTTTTTAAAAAGAAAGCTTATTTTGAGTTAGGTGCATAAAGCACTGGTGAAGTGTGTTATCCCCTGTGTCTGCTCCCATGTGTGAGTGGGTGCTCCAGGCTTCACCCACCAGTTGCTCCCTGCAGGAAGAACCCATGATCCAACCATCTCCTTCCCTGGCCAAGGGCCTGCAGCCTCCCACCGGGGCTTGGTGCCATGTCCTGGGTGCCAGCTCTGCCAGCACAGCTCCCCGGGGGTGGCAGTGGGGCAGGATCTGCTGCTCAGCTGCCTCGGAGGCTGGGGCTGGCTGTGTCCCTCCGGGCAGCTCAGGAAAGGCTGCTCCGGCTGCTCCTTGCAGGGAGCTGGAGCAGCAACCTCACTTGATCGGGGGAAAGAGCAGTCAGGAAAGGTTGCATAACCCCGATCAGGCTGCCAGAGGGGCGGTGCAGCAGCAGCAAGGGCGGTGCCACTCTGGATGTGGCTGGGCAAGAGCGTGCCCTGCCTGTGGGACCCTGCCTGTGGGACCCTGCAGCCCCTCTGTCCATTCACTCTTGCCTGGGTCTCCTGGCCCTGTCAGGGCTTGCTGGTTTTGTTGTTCAAAATGCCCTCGGGCAGCTCGAGGAGCCCGTGCAGTTCCCTCTGTTCTGGGCTGAAATTGCTGCACAGCAATTCCTTTTTCCATTTTATCTCTGGCAGAGCCCTTGAGCTTTGCTCCCTTCCTCTTCCACCCTCCTCTCCTCCTTCTGAGCTTCTCCTTGGCCCAGTCTCCTTCCCTGGTGTCCCCTTCTGCTCCCAGCTCCTATTTAACCCCCATCTTTTCTGTCCTCTCCTTCAGTGCTCCTAGCCAGAGGACAGATCACAAACCACAAGCTCTGCTATTCATCTACCAGATCCCAAGCCACTGTCTCAGTGTGATAAAGGTGATCTGCTAATCGTGTGGAGAGGATCCCCCAGGATGCAAACCCCTGCTGGGATCTGTGGCAATTCCATGGCATCAGCCACAGGGTCAAACGTACAAGGGGGGGTTGCAGCTGCCTTGCCCGAGTGTGGGCACCACAATTAGCCTGCCTCAGGAATTGAGACCTGCACAAGGCCCACAAAACACACCTGTGTCCTTCCAGTGCCCCACCAGGTCTCCTGGCAGCAAGGAATTTGCTTTAGTTCTGTGAGTTTTATAAAGCCTGACTCAAATCCCAGGGATTTCAGGCAGTGCTGACACGCAGAGTGGGGTGGTGTGAGCACAGCCCTGGGGTCAGGTGCTGGGGCAGATGGGTGGGCACATCAACATCAACCCAATGTTTTACAGCAGAGCTAACTAGGAACAGCTTATTCCATTAAGAAAAAAAGAAAACCAATAATCATTCTTAATTAGGACAGAAACCTCCAGATAGGCTTTTTTAAAGAAAATGCCTAAAAATACCATTTTTGCTTTGATTTGAAAACTATTTTTTACTCTTCAGACTGTAAGATAAAACAATTTGAATTGATGATGCATTTCACAGCAAAAATACATTCCTTTTCATCTTGAAAATGCTGAAATGAGTTGTTACAAAATTTTCAACGTTTACCCCCTTTCTTAAAAAACAAAATGTTTAATTTAGATGAAATGTCTTTTTTTTTTCCTAATGGAAACTCTTGATTACATTTTTACCCAACAGTTCTAATTAGAATTAACAATTACAGCTGATTCTTGGTGGGGTGATAAACAGCTGGACTGCACAGCCCTCTCCACTCTGGGACTTCCAAACAAGCCCCAGCCCTGGCAGTTTAGCCTTCTGCAACATTTTAGACTTGTCTAGTCACTGGAATTTATTTTTCTTTCTTTTTTTCCCACCCTTTCTCCTCTGAGGGTTAGATTTTACCAGTGCAGCATCTCTAACAGTCAGGGAACTTCACAGTGAGTTGAGATCGCATTGATTTCTCGAGGAAGAAGCCGCATACTAATTTTTCCTGTTTTCCTCCCTTGAGGAACACAGGTAACAGCTCCAGGAAGGCAGCTGGGTTTGTAGATATTATGTTTACCCACTGGCTGACAGGGAATTCTGAGGTCTGTGGGACCATCATGGGACACAAGGAGACTTTGGCTGGTCTGGTGCAAGGCTGGATTTGCTGAGAAAGAATGTGGGATTAAAGCAGAACAGGTTAAACCTGAGAGAAGCATCAGGTGAAGATCAGGGGATGGATCAGTCCATGCTATGCTGCCAGAGCTTCCCCCTGCCTCCAGGATGATCCTCACAATCCAGCTCTGTAGGGCGAGGAAAGGAACACTGGAGCAGTGAATGAAGAGGAAATGACTGTGGTGGAGGGGAAGGGAAGATGTCAGACTCTGCTCTTAAACCCCCAAACCCTCTATTCCAGGCACCCAGGCAAGTTTGTCCAGCCTTTGCAGGCAACCTCCAGAGAGCCAAGAGGCACTGGGACATCCTCTTTCTGGGGACTGGTGTCCCCAGTGCCACTGTGACTCCTGGACTGCCATGTCCAGTGCTTTTCATGCCTGCTCATGCCTGGGCTGGCTCCACGCTGTTAATGGCTGATCTCTCCCTGGAAACAAACCCATGGCCTTTGCCTGTCCCACCTTGCCCCTCCCACTCCTCTGCCAAACAGTTATTACCTTCTTGGACAAACCTGAGATAGTATTAAACGAGAGGGAGGTTTTCATACACAAATGTCCCTGTGATTAATGGATTAAGAGATTCTGTGCAAATTAAAGCCTTTCTTCATACTTTGCACATCCAGCTCTTCAGCTGTTGTTCTTTCCCTTCTAGTCCTTTACAGAAGTCCCTGTGGGCCTTGCTTGCCCCATTCCTTTTGCTGCAGTTTTCTCCCCACAGTGACCCAGGGATTTCCCCCAAATCCTTGTGCCCACTGAGTCCTGGGCAGACCCTGCTGCTCCGGAATCAGCGCTGTGGAGAGGAGGATGCTGTGAGCACAGCTTGTTTATACACAGAATCAGCCCAAGAGAGGGGCTGTAAATGCCTCTTTATTTCCATATTTATCATTGCAGCTCAGATGGATGAGGAACCCAATGGAAAGTTTAGATGAAACAGAGAAGAAATGAAAAACTGTTGGCAAGCGGCGGCTCAGCTGAGACTGGCAGCCTCAAGGGCTTCCAGAAGGAAAAAGGCTTTCAATTCCTGCACTGCTGCTCCGTAAAAACCCAATTCCCCTGCCAGGCCAGGAGGAGTGGGGCAGCTGAGGAACCCTGCCCTCCTATGATCCCACCCCAGGGAGATAGACCTGAGACCCCAAAGCAGCACGTTTGGTCTTGCTGATGTTTGGCAGGGCTGATTTCTTCCCAGAGCAGCAGCAGAGTGTGGGTGTGGAGGCTCCGTGAGGATCTCCAGGTGATGGGCACTGTGGTCACCCATGCCATGGTGGAAAGGAGCCACAAAGGCTTTGCTGGACACCTTTGGAACATCCAGTGCTGGGTGCTGGTGATGGATGATGATTTAAAGCCCATTTGTGCAGGGAATAATGGCTCATAACCATCCCCTCTCCTTTAGTGGTGTGACACTGCTGAGATGGATGGTCTCATTTCCACCTTAGGGGAGGCATTTTATTAATTGTCCCTGGCCTTGCTCCTGAGCCTGTGTGTGCTGTGATGTGGACGTGCTTCAAATGCAGTGACAAGGAGGTGGCAGCCAGGATGTGGCTCCTGGGGGAGGCAGCCAGAGAGGCAGGGATGGTGCTGCCCACAGCTGTCCAGTGATCTGAAACCTTCAGCCCTGGGAGGGAGTGACTGCTCCAGGCCAAGGGAGTCTGACTTTGCTGGGGGATAACCAGGACTGTGTGTCTGTGACCGGGCTCTGTTCCATGGGGAGGAGGCAGGGGATTGAACTGTCCCCTTGCTGCCTGCATGGCCCTCTGTGCTGGCCAATTTTTCACCTAAATCCTGGCTTGAGCACCCATAAAGGCCCCTGCCCAGATCATCTGGCATGATGGCTTCTAGAAAAGCATCCCTAGGGTCGCTGTCCCTGCCTAGTCACAGCTGAGCTGGTGGCACTGAAAACTTGAGTTTCCATTCACATCCCTCCTGTACCTGCAGGTCCCTGTGCCCTCACTCCGGGCTTTATTCTCCTCTCTGCTTTCCCCTCATTTGTGCCCGGCTCCGGAGGAGAGCACTGGGAATTGATCACTGTGTTGGCTTCGCTGATTTAATCCAAATTTAACCAGGCGGGAGCGAGCGAGGGCAGCCCAGGGGCCCGGCATGCTGTGAAGAACCCGTCGGTGCCGAGCGGTGCCGTTAATAATGGGGGTGAAAGGCGGCAGCCCCCCGGCATCACCCCTCTCACCCTGGCACAGCTCCCACGGGGACAGAGCTGTCCTGGGGACATGGCACAGGGACCCTCAGGGGCTGTCACCCAGCGGGCTCTGAGACCTTAGTGCCAGGACAGAGCTGTGCTGCAGACGCGGCACAGGGACCGTCAGGGGCTGTCACCCTGCGGGTGCTGAGCCCTCAGTGCCAGGACAGATCACTACTGGGGACATGGCACAGGGACTGTCAGGGGCTGTCACCTGGCAGGCCTGACCCCGAGCTGTGCCAGGGCTGCATGGGCAGCAGCTCACCCGCGAACCCCGAGCTGCATCCCCGCCGGCAGAGGCCTTCTAGAGCAGGGATGGCCCCGGGCTCATTGCATCCCACTTATGGCTCCAGAGCCCCCGAGGGACTGATGGCAAAAGCCTTTGGATGAGTCTCTTTTTTTGGCAGTGAATGAAATAGGATTTGTGCTGCTGGTGATAAGAGACTGCAAGATGGACTCATCTGATCCTCACAGCAATTCAGAGAGGCTGATGCTGACATGGCAGAACAGGTCCTACAATAGTCTTCACGTCCCAGCACACAAAATGGGTGAGAAAAAGCATTTTTAAAAGTGACTGGGGAAACTCTGCAGTTATGATGCTATCCTATCTCAAGCCCAGGGTTCCCCTCCGGCCTCTTTGGAGTCACAAGTACTTAAAAAATGCTCTGCTCTGAACTCAGGCTGGGTCATGACTCATGTCTTGGGCTGTAAAAATGCATTTCATTGTGTCAGCAGGAAAGTGGCTGTGGGCAGCGCTCTGGCAGCGGTGAGGCTGGCCAGGGCAGGCTGTTCAGCAATTACACCCACTGAAGCCCAAATTCCATCTCATATTTTGCTACAGCACACAAAAAAGGTTCAGGGGAAGGAAAGGCTGAAGGGGAAAAGTGTTTCACTTAAAAATCCTGGTAGGACTCTATGCAGTGGCTTGTCTGGCCACAAATCCATCTGTTTTGGTGCAAGTGCAAAGCCTGGACCTGCCACCTGGAAATGTGACCTCAAGAGTCTCCTGTAGCCTGTGGAGTTTGCTTTGTACCCAGAAGAGACACCTCTCATGCTCATCCTGGCATCCTTCCAGAGAGAAAAGGCCAACTGAACCCTCTGGATGTCTGTGCCTTGCTGTGGGCCTTGTCCCTGGGTCTTCCCCCAACCAAAACTACTTGCAGGTACTTTTAGTATGAACCCATCACCAAAAACTAAGTTACCTGTCAAGGGCAGCACTGTGAGGTTTCACAGCATTGACACCTTGGGACTTAATTTTGCTTGTGGACTTAAATGTCCAGTTATGTATCTGGGAGTGTTTAGCTGTTGTGACCAAATTTGGGACACACTGCCACAACTGAGTCACTGGAGAAGCCAAACAGCCTTGAGAGGAGAGGAGCCTGGTGGCTCCAGATGAGCATATGGCAGTCCTGGGAGCAAACTCACACACCTTTGCCAGAGAAACATCTGGATTCCTTAAAGGAAGGGGTTTAACCAGGAGGGATCAATTTCACAAAGAAAACTTGGATTGCTTAAAGGAAGGGGTTTAACCAGGAAGCATCAACTCCATGAAGAAAATCTGGATTCCTTAAAGGAAAGGGTTTAACCAGGAGGGATCAATTCCACAAAGAAAACTTGGATTGTTTAAAGGAAGGGGTTTAACCAGGAAGGATCAACTGCATGAAGAAAATCTGGGATTCCTTAAAGGAAGGGGTTTAACCAGGAGGGATCAAATCCATGAAGAAAACCTGGATTCCTTAAAGGAAGGGGTTTAACCAGGAGGGATCAATTCCACAAAGAAAACTTGGATTGCTTAAAGGAAGGGGTTTAACCAGGAGGGATCAATTCCAGGAAGAAGATCTGGATTCCTTAAAGGAAGGGGTTTTCCCAGGAGGGATCAATTCCATGAAAAGCAGCTGCCCTGTTCCACTGCTGTTCAGGACAGAGCAATGCTATGGGATTGGGACAGGGGCTCAGTGCCTGTTAAAGCCCTGGGCACTAAGGAAGCCCAGGAGCAGCTGCAGGCAGAGGCACCTGAGGGATTCCTGCTGCCTCCCACTAATGCTGCCCCGATTCATCCAATTACCTATCTGCTCAGTCCTTTTCTCCATCCTTTTACAATCTAAAGAGCACATTTTATAGTTGCTGCTAAGTGATGTGATCAACATCAATTACCTACTAAAAGAGAAGCAAGTCTTGATTTAAAATTAAGTGCTGCATTTTCCCATGTTCTTTATATGTAGCCAACAGAATAATTGCAGTGACATAAAAACTAATTACACAACTCCACAATTAGGCCTCCCTCCTAGTGCTGTGATTGTCTTTAAGTATACTGATGAAAAATTACTCCCAGTCCCAAATTACTCTCTCACACCCATGTTCTCTAATACCTTTTGAAAAAGATCTTCATCCCATCAGACCAGAGAGAGGAACTCCAGATGCAGAAGGTAATATATGCAGAGTATTTTCTTATCTCTTAGATGTGGGAGCAGTTTCAGATGTGGGATTTGGTTGGGATTGCCCAGGGATGCAGCAGTGCTCCTCTCTGGATAGACTGAGCATCTCAGTGAGGCTTCCCAAAGTGCCTGGTGTGCAACAGCCTGAGACAAGCAGGGGGAAAATCCCCGTCTCAGTGCCCCAGCTGACATTTGGCTCCTGGGCTGCAAGCAGAGAGACCAGTCCTGCCTGGCTGCCAGCCTTGGCTTGGTGTGTGGAGCCCAAAAGGAGGAGGAAGAGGATGAAGTACAGAAGTACTTCCCCCATCCAAAAGCCAGGAGTTCACCCAGGCAGCAATCACGTAGCTGCCTGAGAAACTATAAACCTCAACAAAAATCATAAACATCTATAAAGCTCTGGTGCACTCCTGACAGGCTTTGAGGGATTTGATTCCAGATTATGTTTTTGAGATGTTTACAACCAACCTGGAAAGATTGAAAATATTCAATTACTGGCAAGGAGAGCTGAGATTTGCTTACAGTCAATCTCCTGCCTCCAGGATCTCTGTGGGTGCCAGCAGTGAAACACAGCATGGGTGAGCAGAGCCGTGGGGACAGTGGCCCAGGGACAGGTCCCCTGATGTCACTGAGCATCTTTCACTAGATGATTAAGCATTGCAGGTTTAATTTTGGGGCTGGCACGTTGGTTTTGGCTGCTGTGCAGTGGATCCCATTGGCCTGTTCCTCAGCCACAGCCCAGCCCTCACCAGGGAGGGCTGCACAGCTCGTGGCTGATTTTCCAACATCTCTGCAATGCCATCACTCAGTTGCAGTTGGGAGAGGGGTGGGAAATGCTTTGGCATGATTTTAATCAGCAGAGTGCTTTGAGTGAATGAGGTGACGGGACCAGTGAGCTTCCTGTGCCTTCTCAGACTTTCTCACCTCATTTCAGTACCAACCAGGGGTGCCAAGACTGAGAATTTACACCCTTGTGTTTACCTGAAACCTCACTACCTTCCTCAAAACCTGTGAAAAATAAAGGGGGTGCTGAAGTAGCCTGTGGCAGGGATGATGTGATGTGTAAAGCCAGTATCTCCAGATCATTGCAAATATTCCCTCCTGATCCCAGGCATCCATCCCAGATATTCCCACCTTGTCACCAGCCCAGAGCACTGGGTGCCACCTCCAGCCCTTCCTTGGACATGTGCAGGGCAGGAGACTCCAACACCTCCCTGGGCAGCCCCTGCCAAGGCCGGACCACCCTTTCCACAGAGAAATTCCGCCATTAGTCCAACCTAACACGATGCACAGAGGCGCGCCAAAGCAGGCATTCACTCCTGAGGGACAGATCCTCCAGGATGGGGTTGCTGCCCGGGACACGCCGCTCCCACAGCCAGGGAGGCTCCCGCAGCCCAGGGCAGCAGACACGGCTCAGCCCGGCTAACCCAGCCCGGGACACGGCTCAGATCGGCCCGGGACACGGCTCAGATTGGCCCGGGACACGGCTCAGGCTCAGGCTCAGCCCGGGACATGGCTCAGATCGGCCCGGGACACGGCTCAGGCTCAGGCTCAGGCTCAGGCCGGCGAATCCAGTCCGGGACACGGCGGAGCCGGGACAGCGCCGCCACCGCCGCCTCACAGGGCACAGGCGGGGCCAGGATCAGGGGGCGGGGCCAGGATCAGGGGGCGGGGCCAAGGGCGGTGGTGACAGACAGGCACGGGTCAGGGGGTGTGGCCAAGAGTGGGACCGTGCTGAGTGAGTATGGCGGGGCCAGGGGCGGGGCCAATGGCAGGAGCTCGTGCAGGGACGGCGCTGATTGGCTAGAGCGCGGCCGGGGCGGGGCGGCTGGGGCCGGGCGGCGCGTGCGCAGTGCGGAGCGGTGAGTCGAGGTGGGGGGGTAGCAGGGGGCGGTGGTGCTGGCGGCCCGTGAGGGCCGGGGCGCAGCTCCGGGTCGGGGATCTGCGATCCGGGACGGAGCCCTGGTCCCGGCCCGGGGGCACCCACTGCTGCCTCCCTGCTTTGCCCTCACACGAGCGGACCCGGCGGTAAGGCCTTGCCGGGTGGAGGCTGCCCGCCGGCCCGGTTGCCCTCATTGGCTGTGGCCGGGCCGTTGGGGACGTTGCGTGTGCGGCCCCGGAGGCTCGGCAGCCCCGGCAGGACGGGCAGCCTGTGCGGCTGGAGTGCTGCAGCAAACGCGTGCCCTGTGAGGGGCACTTAGGCACACAGTCAGAGCAGGGCAGGGGTCCCTTACACTCAGGGCTTTTAAACAAAAATCTTACACGTGAGTTTCCCCCAACGGGCACAGTTTGGATCCTGCCTGGAGCACGAGTCAGCGTGACCTCTGGCCTACTGTGTGCCCAGGCTGCTGTGGAATAAAAACGTGCTGGAAAAATTGAAGTAGCTCTGGGATATTAAAATGGATGTTTCTTCAGGGTGTGTGCTCTGTAACACGAGGTCTGAATTTTAAAACCGGTTTAATTGTTTTGGTACAAGCCTGCATGTGGTTTTCTGGCAGGGAAACTGGTGAAACGATGCATTCCACAAGGCCAGGAAGGAGAAGGCTGAGCAAATGGGATTTTGTATATAAACACTGTTTGGAATGTTGCCTTAAAATGTTTAAGTTCAGTGGTTGACTAACACTTACATTAGGAGTGAGCTTTGACAGAGCTCTGATGCTGCCCACCTTCAGGAGGGTCTGGGTTTACACCAAGCTCTATAGACACAATTTCTTAAGTTAGTTATTCTGCAGTGTGTCTTTGCTAGAACTAACCCTGTCTGAGTGCAGCGCAGAGGCAGAGCTGCCTGCGCTGGTGCTGCTCAGTGTGCCTGCCAAAGGAGGGTGATCAGCAGAGGCATTTCTCTGGTGGAGCTGTCTGTGGAAGAGGCTGGTCCATGCACAGCCTGGCAGGAGCCTTTTAAGTGCAGATAAGTGTCCAGAGGATGTTAGAAGATGGTGACATGCCCTGTCATTTACCCAACGTGCTGCCACACTGCTCCTGCTCCCTGTGATCATTTGAATTCATTTGTTCTCTGGGAGTAGCACTGTTAAGGGATGCACTTCTAAGTTTCTGTCTTTTCTTTCCCCCAATCCTGCCTTAAAATGACCCAGCCTGATCCACTTAGTTTTTCAGCAGCCTCTAGGGTATTTCTGTGGTGGAAGTATCCAAAATGCTGTCCCAGAAACTTCAGTGTAGGAGTCCAGCTAGCAGAGGTGGGAGAGCAGTGTTGCGAGTTCGTGGAGGCTGCAGTCTGTGTGACCATGTATTTACTAAATTTGAAAGGATACAAATATGATTCTTGGTAAGAAATCAGCTGGAAACAATTCCTGGTGAACTGTCAGAACAGCCTTTGAACCCACAGTGTTGTCCCTGTGTCCTGAAGCAGCACAAGAGCAGGGCTGGTGCTACTGCCACCACCTTCTTCATTTTTACAGTGGAGAATTCCTTTAGCCTGAGCAATAAAACACCTGGCAAACTCCAGCACCCCCACACCTGTCTCTGCTTCTGCTTGGGTTGAGCAGATGGGGTTGAATGCACAGCAGCCATACCTTGAGAATTTGTGAGGCAGTGGATAATTTGGATAAATTTAGGGATAATAGTCAGCCTTTCCATGTGCTAATCCTCTGTGCTACTGACTCCCTCCGTGGCTTTTGTAACCCACCTCAGCTCTTACACCCAGCGTTCTCCTCGGAGAAATAACGCTCCACTCGGGCTCGTGAGGGAGGTGAATCAGCTTTAATTAAGATTTGTTGAGCACTTTGTTCATAAGTTGTCAATAGCTGGTTGCTATTTTTTATGAGCACGCAGATATTCTTAGCACCTGCAGTGGGAAGTGACACAAGGCTGGGGATCTCCGGGAAGCAGCCCTGCAAGGGAGACGGTGCATGCTCACCGTGAGATCCATTCTGGCTGTGGTTCACAAGGCAGCTCAGCAAAACCCCAAATCCCTCTAAGCCTTTGGAAATGTGAAACGTTCCTGAGAGCTAAGCCCTGCTTTTGCATGAGATTTGTAGCTTTTGCCCCCTCGCTGGGTTTCTCCCAAGCTGCTGGTTGGGTTTGGTGCAGCTGTGTTCTGGTGTCACCTGCTTTGTAACACCTTGTGGCAGTGGCTTTTAACAACTGTCCCCTCAAATTAAGGTGTCTGGGGTGGGCAGGGCTGGGTGATGGCCCCTGTGGGCTTCAGGCATTGCAGAGGTCAGTGGGGTAGAAGGGGAGGAGGGAAGGTAGGAAACCATGCCCTCCCCCAGGGCAGCATCCCATTCCCTGCTGGCTTCTCTGCTGCAGCAGCAGGTGGCAAATGAAGCTTGATGAGCTCTGTTAGTGAGGGATAAGGAAGGCGTGAATGGAAACGGTCACAGCAGTGCTGGCTCTGTGTTGTGTGGGTGCCCCTCAGCAGGATGAGGAGCTCTGTTGTATTTTGGGGAAGAGAAGGCTGTTCATTTGGCTTTGTCACTGCTGTAGGAGTAGCCAGATGGAGGATGCTGAAAGGAAATACAGGGCTGGAACAGCCTCCTTGTCCGTGCCCCTGTCCTGAGCCAGGTGAGAGATGCTTGGCTCCAGGCTGGGCAGCGGTGGATGGTAGTGCAGATCTGGACAGGGCCCAGCTCCCTCTGGGCCTTGATGGAATCCCACTCTCAGAGCCTGACAGCCCATCTAACTTGTCCTTGCAGCAAACTGAGCAGCCAGTTTGTGTCTTGCCTTCATAGAGTGGGGAGTCCTGTGGCTGGTTTTCCTTGTGAGTAAACCCCGTTAAAATCTGAGAGCTGGGACTGGCCCTGGAGGGAGCAGGGATGGAGAAACCCCTCCACAGCTGGTATAGGGCAGCATGTTTTATACTGCTGACTGCTCTGCTGGCTGCCCAGACCCTCTGGTTTGTGTGTACCTCAGAGCTGATACCAGCACAGAGCCCAGAACTGGGTATTTTATGTTTCTGGATCACAGAGGGGAGTTCAGCTCTTTGGAGCTGTGGTGTCACAGTGCTGGCACATTTAGTCTGGTCCCCAGTTTTCCCTAGGTTCCCTCTGTCTGGAGAACTTTCCCCTGGACTCTGTTTGTGTGCTTGATCTCTGTGCTGTTTCCAAGTACACTTCTTTGCATTGTTTTCTTAGCTTTTCTTTCTATTGATTTGTTGGTGTTTTGGGAACTTTTCTTCAGTTTATCAATTCCGATCATGACCTCCAGAGTGCCTCCAGCTCTTAACTCCTGGGCATCGTTTCAGGTTTTATAAAAGTGCTTTCTCTTCTTTGTTCAAACTATTAATGGAAAGGTTGAACAGAAGCAGACCTGGGCTGAGCTCCCAGGGCTCATACACAAGGATTTCTCTTGTGGTGACAGGGAATTGCTGATGGCTACCCCTCAAGTGTGTGGGGTTGAGTTGCTTTGGTTGGTCTTTTTTCTTCTTATTAATGAGCACTGGGCCTCGTGAAGGTGAGCTTGCCCAGATCCAGCTCCTCTGGCTATTGAAAGCATCAGATGGATAGAGTGAAAAACCTGCTTTGTGCTGGTCACAGGTGTGATGGGCAGGTCTCTGTAGGGGAGGACTGTGTTGTGCTCTCCTTCTGAAGGCTGAGGTGATTTTTAAGAGCTTTCATGAACTTTGTTCACCTGGGGCTTCTTGCTGATGCTTGCTGGGGCTGTCACAGCTCTGGGACAATCCTCAGCCCTGCTTCCCGTTCAGAGCTGCCTCAGCAGTGGGCTGTGCATGGGGGAAGTTGTGTCCAGCATCTCCTGCTCCCCTTTTCTCTCTATAAGTCTCTCCTCAGTGAGAGTTGGGCTTGTCTGTATGTGGCTAAGGTAGCAAAAATGCATTTTTCTCCTCAAGCAATTCCAAGTTCCTTGTGTGGTTGCTCTTCTCTGGAAAAGATAAAACTGCCTGTTCTGGAGAAATTAATGACGCTCATTTTTATTCCTAAATAGTGTGTCATGGTGGGTGTGGTTGCAAGACACCTCACTGCACCAGGCCTCTGCTGTCACCTCAGTGCCAACTGCTTAAGGAAGAGCTGAAATAGATTTCACTGGAGTAAACCTCTCTGCCTAGCTCTACCCTCCCTGAGTTCTGTGAGTACTGAGCTGCTGGGCTCAGCTGCCTGAGGTTCAAGAATTGGTCCTTTTCTGAAGTGCTATTCCATCTTTCTTTGCACATGGGTGTAACTGTGGGGTGAAATTTGGGCCCCACTGAATTTAGGGACAACACATGGTGTTCATGTCTTCCTCCTCTCCAGGCTGGTAACTTGTGGTACCCAGCTGTTCAATCCAGCTGTGCTTCAGGGACACCATCAACAGGATGGAGATGCTGTGCCCTCTTTCTATTGGTCTGTGGCTGATGGTAGAGTCATGGAATCATGGAACATTCTGAGTTGGAAGGCACCTACAAGCATCATTGTGTCCAACTTGGTGGATGCCCTGACCTAATTTCAGTTCCAGGGCAGAAAATTCAGCCTCCCTAAAACCTTCCTATGGCTTCTGTTGGATTCTTCCTCACTTTTCTCCAGGGGGCTGTGTGCTGTAGTTAAATATGGATGGAAAGGTTGTGTTCCACTCTGGATTACAGCTGAATCTCAGTGGTGGATAAATTGCATCCCAAGTCTAGTTTGCAAAGCCCTTTGGGCTTCATGGGCTGCAGGAAGCTGTATTTTATTCTGGATGTGTGTTTGCTGATAATTCTATAGGATTTGCAGACAGCAGGTTGTAAGGGCCCTGATTATACTGGTTCCCTGTGCAGTCAGACTCTGCCCAAATAATTCAAGTGCCTGCTGCAGAGAGAGGGAAAGGAAGATGGAAGGATGATTTAGAAATCTCTGGAGTAGATGGGAAAAAGATGCATATGTTGATCTGAAGGAGATACCAAGCCACATATATGTCTTCCAGCATCTAAATAAAGGTCAGGATTTTTTAAATGGTTGCCCACTTAAAGCCCAAATAATTCCTTTAACAGCAGGTTTTAAAGGTTTAACCTAATTTTAGAATTTTTATTTCAAGTGTCCTTCCATAAAATTAACTTTTTGAATGCAGAATGCTTTAATGTCTTCCGTGTTGGTGCTCATTTTCAAGAAATCTCTGCACAGTTATTTCTTATGTACCAGTTAAATCTATCAGCCAACAGATGTCAAGTGTAGCAAAAATGCTATAATAATATTATGGTCTAATAATAGTTATAATGATTCTAATTACCTGGTGCAGCTTTAAAGAGAGGCAGATTCAGAGATGAGTGCAAAGGAGGTGTTTAACCTTGAACTGCAGAGGCAGGGCTCTTCCAGAGGTGCCTGTGCTGCGCCCTCTCCTCCCCATCAGACATCCCCCTCCCTCTATTTCCTCCAGCAGACTGGGAGCAGCACTCTGGTGTGTTTTTAATGTTCAGACCTCATTCGGCTGTGCTCAAAGAGTGCTGGTGAGCTGAGGATGAGCACGTTTCCTGCAGTACCTGGGAGTGTGAAGCCTGCTCATGTTCAGCCTCTGTCTGCCCTGCTCCTGGCGTGCTACCACAGCCTGATGATTGTGGCACTCGAGGATTGCTCCCACCCTCGGGAGCTGCAGAGCCTCAGCAATCTCCATCCTCTCTGCAAGCTGCTTGTGCTGCTCTTAACCATTAGGGGTGGCTTTGCCACAGCCTGGGAAGCACAAAGCCAGAGTCTCCTGATGGAGAGCACTGGGGGTGTGCAGGTGAGTGGCTGAGAGTTGTTGATCCCTACAGAGGCTTTGCTGTGGGGGTAGCAGAGCACTGGGCTGGTGCTTGAGTGCTGTGCTTGCCTTGTCTTCGACAGGCTGGCCCCACAGAGCCTTGTCAGAGTCTCCTTCCCCAGCTGGTCCATGTGCCAGCCCTGTTACATCACTCCCAATGCCCTTTCACCACTATTTTTTCCTTTAGGAAGGATGCTGGGCTACATTTGCTGTGTTCCTGTGGTTTTTGCCCAATGTTGCTGAGTGCTGTTAGTGCCTTGGGGTGCCAGTGCTCATTGTGGCTGTAGTGTAATGGATCCCCTCGTGTCACAGCTGTTCATTTAATCCTGTGACATGAGGGGTGAGGAGTCCCTGGCTCACAGACCAGCAGCCTTTCCACAGAGGAAGCTCTGTGTGGGCTGGAAGTTGACAGCTTTCAATGATTATATGCTAAACCTTCTTCCTATAAATAATTGATTCACAGGCTGATGAGAGCTTTAGGAACTTGTCTCTCAGTTGCTGCTCCCTGGCATGGACAGCAGCTGGAAATGTGCTGTTTTCCTATAAAATGGATCCAGAGGTGCCCTTGCTAGGTTTTCTTTATTTCCAGCCTGTTGATAGGCTGACCTGCTCTGCTTCTCAGGGAAGCCCTGCCTGCCAACACCTGCAGCACACCTTGTGCCAGGCCTGGTGCTGCTGAGAGCTCTGCCACCTGCAGCCTTTCCCTGGGGGCTGTTCAGCCTCTCCCTTGGGCACGTTCAGCCTTTCCTTTGGGCACGTTCAGCCTCTCCCTTGGGCACGTTCAGCCTTTCCTTTGGGCACGTTCAGCCTCTCCCTTGGGCACGTTCAGCCTTTCCCTGGGGGCTGTTCAGCCTCTCCCTTGGGCACGTTCAGCCTCTCCCTTGGGCACGTTCAGCCTTTCCTTTGGGCACGTTCAGCCTTTCCCTTGGGCAGGTTCAGCCTCTCCCTTGGGCACGTTCAGCCTTTCCTTTGGGCACGTTCAGCCTTTCCTTTGGGCAGGTTCAGCCTCTCCCTTGGGCACGTTCAGCCTTTCCTTTGGGCAGGTTCAGCCTTTCCTTTGGGGAGGTTCAGCCTTTCTCTTGGGCAGGTTCAGCCTTTCCTTTGGGCAGGTTCAGCCTTTCCTTTGGGCAGGTTCAGCCTTTCCTTTGGGCAGGTTCAGCCTTTCCCTTGGGCAGGTTCAGCCTCTCCCTTGGGCAGGTTCAGCCTTTCTTTTTGGGAGGTTCAGCCTTTCTTTTTGGGAGGTTCAGCCTTTCCTTTGGGCAGGTTCAGCCTTTCCTTTGGGGAGGTTCAGCCTTTCCCTTGGGCAGGTTCAGCCTTTCCTTTGGGCAGGTTCAGCCTCTCCCTTGGGCAGGTTCAGCCTCTCCCTTGGGCGGGTTCAGCCTCTCCCTTGGGCAGGTTCAGCCTTTCTTTTTGGGAGGTTCAGCCTTTCCTTTGGGGAGGTTTGCCTTCTTTCTGGAGTCAGTGTGTGTGTGTGTGTGTTGGTGCATCACCATGGAGATGAGGCCACAGGAGCTGCAGGGCGCAGCCTTTTCCAGGCTCACGTGAAGAAGGATGCGGTAACGGGCTCCTCTTATTTAGGGAAAATGGTTTCTTGGAGTAAATAAATCGTCAAAGAACACTTGGCATCAGCTCAGGTGCTATTAAGAAGATCTCTTGAAGCCAGAGCTGTAAGGCTCATACAATATTCACCTGCTTTGCTGTGTTCCACATCAGGCATTGCTGCTGTGCCCAATGCTGACTCACTGACCCACTTGTGCTTTTACTTACCCCGAGATAACAAAGCTCCTGTTGCTTTTCTCCTCCCTGTGTAGGTATTTGTCATCCTGCCACAACAGCACCTTCCTGGATCCTTTCCTTGCCCACTGAGTGTCCAGGCTTTCAATGCTTTGAGTGGTTACAAGGCTTCACCTGCCATGGCTGCTGCTGCTTTGGCCGGGTTTGGGGAGGACGTGGAGGGTGTGTGGCTGCAGTGAGTTCTCCCCCATGCAGAAACACCTCTCTGGGTTGAGCACACCCCAAAACCCTGTTCTGGTCATGCAGACATTCTTGGGGGGTTGGGACACTGCCCTTTCTGTGTGCCTGCCCCTGGCACACTCTTTCCTTTCTAGTTTCTGGTACACAGAACCCTCCCAACAAGGTCTGGAAGGGCCCTGTGGCAACTCTGCCTCATTGCCTCCACGTCTTATTCCAGACTTCATCTGTAAACATCTCTTTGCCCTTGCTAAAAACACTGTCTCTTAATTTCTCTCTGCAGGAGTATTATTTAATTTGTAACAGTTTTAGGACGTTATTTGAAAAATCCGATATGAAGCTGTATTTCATTTACTGTAATGATCCACTAATGCAGGCATATTTCAAAGGCAGGCAATGCAGTACTGTGGGGTTTAATTAAATTTTGTTTTTCAACTGAGCATCAATAGACAGACAGTACCAAATGGTGGACAATATGCATACAGAACGAAGTCTCTTCATTTTCCTTTTCAAGACTGTGGAAGTGAAAATGTATAGCCCTTAAAATGGACTTGGCCTGCTCACAACTGCTGCTTTAGTGTATTTAACTCACTTCAGGAGGAGTTTTTTCTTCTTACTCTGCCTTAATTAATTTTCTTGCTCTCTTCCTGCCCACAAAATAAACTCTTACACTGTGGAAAATTTCCAGCAGGAGCCGTGGGTGATCTAAGTGCTCCTGCAAGTTCTGCATGTAGTTTTGAATGCTGTGTTGGTACTTAGTGTGTGATGGCTCCTCCAGATGGGCCCTCCTGAGGGTGACAGAACAGAAGGGCTGGGTGTGAGGTTCCTGTCTCTGGGAACTGGACATGGCATGTGCCAGCCTTGGAGAGGGAGGGAAAAATGGTGTTGCTGCCATGGTTGTACTCAAATCAGGAATCAGTCAGTGGCTCTGGAGTGCATTTTGTTCCTCTTCTCCCAGCAAGCGTGGGGTAATCAAGTACAGAGTGTATGTGGGGAAGCTCGGGCAGAGTGTTCCACATCAGCAGGAGGTTTCTGGGAACCATCTGAGTGCTCACAGCATGGCACTTTAACACGTGTTCTTGGGTAAAGAAATTTGTCACGGGTGCTGTTAATGGGCTCCTTTGTTCAGATTTGAGGAGCAGGGTGAGATGGGCTGGCTGAGGCAGATTTGGTTTCTCCAGGTGTCTGGAGAAATTACCATTGTTCAGGAACAGAACCAGAGTTTGCTGAGGAACCCGACGTGAGTGTGACTCCCACTGCCCTCCAGCCCTTTGATTCTCTCAGAAATCTCCCAAAGGCAGAGAGCTGAACAAAGCATTAATTTTTCAGAGGCAGAGTCTTCATTCAGAGATGTGAGTTCAAGCCATGTCCTGGGTTGATGCCTAAGGCTTTGCCTGCTTAACCTGCCTTCAAAGGCTGGGGGCAAGGGCTGTGCCTGGAGCTGGCACTGCTTTCCACCGCTGAGCTGGGCTGGGTCACAGTCCAGAGAGCTGCTGACTGGAAACTGGAGCGTGCAAAGGCTGGGAATCTGTGGGAACCTGACTCCTGATGTCTGTGCAGCTGTACCTGCCTGAAAAGCATGGCTGGAAATGACAGACTGGAGGCCGTAACCTCCTCCTCCTCCCTGGGATCTCAGTGTAACGCTTGCCGTGTTCCAGTCACAGCCTGTGTTGTTTGCTCCTTGCTGGAAGCAGCACCGTGAGTCCTTTGCAGCTCTCCTGGTGCCTGGGCCGGCTGAGGGTTGTGTTCTGAGCTGGTGAGAGGCTCCTGGAGCAATGGATGGGGTCCTGTGCTCCTGGCAGTCCCTGTGGCTGGAGAGGAGTCCTGGTACAGACAGAAGGGGTATAAATAGAACTCGTCATCAGGCACCGGATGCTGTTTAAATAAACTGGAAAAACGCCTCACAGCTGAGGTTTGTACTGGCCCTGCTCATGCTGGGGGAATGCCCCATGCCTGAATCCTTGTTCTTCCCTTGTTCCTTGCTTTAGGCTGCCAGTTTTCCCATTTGCTCACTTTGTTTTGTTGATAGGCAGTGTCAAGGTTCTGTTGCTGGGGTTTGGGGCAGGATGTTGCTTTCTGGTGACTTGAAGCAACACGTCCAGCTTCTCCTGTCCTTCCTTTGCATCTCCTGCCTTTCTGCCTGTGGCTGCTCTCACTGTGCCATAAACTAATCTCCTTCCAGCTAGGAACTTCAGGCCTCTTGCAGACTCACTTTTATGGGGCCATTATCCATCATCTCTAGAAGGAGAGGCTTTCCTGGCTGTGGCAGTGCTCAGGTGGCTGCTCCCAGATGGAGCACACTGGATCATCTGGAGCCAGTGGCTGAGCCCTGGGCTGAGGGATGTGCCCTCTGTGCAGACCAGGGAGTGCTTGAGCCTGGTCTTTGCACGAGCAGGTGAGTGATTTGAGATCCTCACAGTACTGCTGGCATGATTTATTCTTGCAGAAGTGCCCACAGCAACTTCAGGGGTTTGTTCTGCCCAGCAGGATCACAGACAAGGACATGCCTGGGCCCCGTGCTTTAGTGGCTCTTGCAGGACTATGCAGCAAACAGGACCTGCGAGGGGCCTCAGCTCAAGGGCACAAGCCCAGTGCATGGGGAACTACAATGGTGCTTGGGAGTGAACAAAAATAAGTCTATTTAAAATGAAAAAGTAGTAATCTGTAATGCAGTTTTGAGGGAATTACTGTAGCAGGAGAGCATGTGCTGGCTGGGAGGGGAGAAGCACTTGCTCAGACAAGTGATAATCCATTGCAGCCCATTCCAGACACCTGGCAGATACCAGCCTTCCTCAGGCCTCCCTGGGATGAGCAATGTGCCGTGCCACTGGATGAGGAATGTGGAGTTTCTGGACTATGTGGAGTGCTAATTTAAACACCAAACCCTTGTTCCTGATGGGAGCTGCTGGTGTCTGCCTGGTGTGGGGTGCTGCACGGGATCTGCAGTCTCACAACAAGGAGTGTGCTGGGCTCCTCAAGCACTCGGGGCTGACACGGCCGGCTCGCTTCCTTGGATTTCTCCTCTGGAGTTTGGCAGCCGTCTGCTTCAGGGAGCACAGTGGCCTCATAAGAGTTTATTTGATCTGACATATGACAAATTGTTTCTGCTGGCGGCTGCTTGAGGCACAGTCTGTTCGCTGGCAGCCGCGGCTCTGCGGGCGCTGGGAAGTGGAGGAAGGCAGCCCTGCCTCCTCCTCTTGGGAAACATCAGTGCAGAGAGCGTTGCTGTGACCCCCCTGCCATCCCAGCCTCCTTTCTGCTGCTTGGTAATGGTGCTGCTGGCATGGATTATTAATGGTGTTTGTGTGCTGGGTGTGTCTGCAGGTGCTGGTTGTGGCTCCCATGGCAGGGCAGAGGAGAACCTGTGTTCTGGAATCAGACCCAGTTGCCACTAAAAACACTTTGTTAAGTTCCTTTTTTTAGGACACCCTTTTAGCTCTGCAATGAGCAGCAGAATATTACATTCCTCAGCAGAATAAAAAGTACATGTCCCCTGTGAGATAGTGTCAATACATTTTATTTGTTCTATTACCCGCAATCTTCAGAATATGTCCCCTAAGCACTTTAATCTGTTTTTCCAGAGTTGTCTCAGAGTGAGGAATTGCTCCTATTTGCAACTTTGGAATGATTACTCGTTCATTAATTTCTTCCCTTTTCTGCTGTCCATCTGTTATTGCTTCCAAGAGAAAAAAAACCTCTCTGTAAATCTCCTCCAAAACAGGCCTGAGTGCCTGATTAGACAGAGAGTTATGTGTGCTGGGAATGTGTTCCCAGGAGATCATCCTGGAGCTGTGCCTGGAGCCCTGGGTGCTGCTGTTCTATGCCCTTGGGCACACAGAACCCACCAGGTGATGCCTTTTCCTTGGTCTTAAAATGAGGAGCCAGACATAGATAGGGGAAAAAGGGTTTTTATCTTGGTATTTAATAAAGATCTTTATGGTGCACCACTTCACCAAGGTGGAATGTGCTGAAATGCACACACATGGTATACAATTTATAGACCTTGCAAATTAGCATATTTAACAAAGATGCCTCAATGAGAGGCTTGAAGGAATAGCCTGATATCTTCCTATTTCAAAGTATTTCTCACTAGATGGGCCTAATTTTAGTTTACAGGATGTATTTTAGAGGGGATCTTGGTTTCTCAAGATAGCTTAGGGCTTTCTGGCCTCCAGCTGAGAGGCCTTTTGGATATTTGGTTTTCTGACCTAACAGAATGCCAGGCTTATGGTAAGTGATCAGACATAAGGAATTACAAGTGTGCATGTTAGGGGCACTGAGAATACATAAAAGGTACATAAAAGAATGGCAAAAACTCCTCATGGCATCATGGGTGCCCGGACCGGCTCCCTGCTCCTTGCCCTGGGATGAACAAGCCCAGCAGGCAGCACGTGCCAGGGCAGCCAGGCACACCTGGGGCACACCTGGAAACACCTGGAGCACACCTGGGGCACACCTGGGGCACACCTGGAGCACAGTGGCAAGGCAGGAGCTGGAGTCAGGGCAGCTCCAGCACCCAAGCAGGGCTTTGCTGCTGCTGTGCTTTGCCTGCAGTGCCGGGGCTGTTACGAAACAGGAACGAGATGGGACAATGCAGAGCAGTTCCTGCTGCCATGCTTTTGTCCAGCAGCTAAAAACCTGTTCAGAGGGTTTTGTGGAAGCCTTGTTTGCTTTGGTCTTTTTTTGCTCTTTCTTTAAGTACAGACTTAAAAGAGCTGGAGACTGGAGGCCACTGTAGTTATTGTTTCTTCCTGAATAGCACAATAAATGTGCCATTTGTCAGGGTCCTTGCCTCAGAAAACATGTGGCCTGTTCCCACTGCTGTTCCCTTTGACATATGAGGAACTGCCCCTGCCTGCCTCTGGGTGCGTGGAGATTTCTCACTCCCTCATTGGGGTCAGTGCTAAAACTTGTCTTGACGTGTGACGTGTGTGGTCACTGGAAGTCACTGTGGAGGCTGTCACTGAAACAGCCTGGATTCACAGAGCAGCTTCATTTAGATGGCAGCTGATGGAGGAGCTCTGCAGAACGGCTGGGTAGAAAACCTGTGTGCAGGAGGGGACAGCTGAGAGCTGCAGTTATCGTGGGAGAAGCTCAGACATGTACAGACGGGGTGTGGCAAACCTGTGGTGGATGTGCCATGTCCCACCTGCCATGGCACCACCAGGATGCACAGGCAGCTGCTCAGGATGTTCTGGTGTCTCACAGCAGGGAGGAAGGTGCTGCAGGTGCCTCTTGGATCAGAGCTGAGGGTGTGTGAGGGAACAGCCTGCTGCTCGCTCTGACAGCAGATTTCGAGCTCTTGGCTTTGCCAATCACCTCACAGCAAACACCAAGACATGGGAGTGAAAGTCCCTGTGTCCTTTGGCTGCTGCTTGGGTGTTTGCAGAGCCAGCAGGTCCAGTGACAGCCAGGACTGTCAAAGGAAGAACCCTCTGTGGAGCAGTGCTGCTCAATACTGAGATATGCCAGTCCATGAAATGGCTCTTTATAGGGTGTCTCACCAAAAGGATTTTCCTTTTGAGTGTCTGGATCTCCTGCTGTTGGTCTGAGCTCCAGATGAGAAACAGTGCTTTCACTGGAAGGTACTGAGGTTACAAACAGAGTAATTGTCCCTTAGAAGAGAAAATTGTGGAGGAAACCCACTCAGAACACGTCTCTGTTCTTCCTCAGAGCAGGTTTAGGAGTGCTGTGGCTGAGGGGCAATGAGGATGGAGCTGAAGTTCTGCTCAGTGAACCCCATGGCTCTGAGGAGCAGGGAGCCTGGTCATGGAGCCCAGGAGGGACCTGGGAGCTTTACTGGCTCTTTAGTTCTCTCTCCACAAGCCGTGAATGCAGATCTCCTGGGGCAGCAGAGCGTTCCTTGTGAGGGGAGCCCACGGTGCTGCGGTTCCAGTGGCACGTGCGGGGTCCCATGACAGTGCAGACAGTCACAGGAAAGCTGTTTCATAACCTCTGCTGGGATTCATGAGATGTTCAGAGACAGGTTCTCCACTTAGTCAACGTTTTATAAGGATTTAAGGCTGAGGAGCTCTTTGAAGCACCGATGCAGCTTGTTCTGCCATGACAAGGTGGAGATGAACGCTGGCGTGACTTCCATTCCCAAGGAAAATGCTCTTTTGCACAGATCACAAGCTGTGGCTCTGCTGCTGTTTGAAGAGACCTGAGGAATCTCAGATCCAGGCACTCTGTACCACATCAAAGCCTTCCCATCTGAAGGTGAGGTGATGGGGAGCTCCAGCTGCATGTCCTTCGTGTTTGGGCAGCAGAAGGAAAGAAGGTCCCTGAACCAGGAGTTGCTTGGAGGATCAAAGCTCTGCTTAGCAGAGGCTGACAGGCCAAAAAGCCAGGATGGCAGCAGGAAGGACAAAGCCTGCAGAAGATCTGGGCCATCTGATAGCAGACCTCCAGAGGGGCCTGGGAGACCTTCTGCTGTGCTGGAGGAGGCAGACCTGCAGTGTCCTGGGCTTGACTGGAGCCATTCCGTGGTGCCTGAAGGATTGTTTAATTAAAAAGAATGCTGCACCATCACATTTCAACTGTTTTCTCCACACATTGCTGCAAGTAACATCTAAAATAGCTCTAAAAGGCAACAAACCATTCCCCAAAGCAGGGGTGGCAGATGAACAACATGAGAGGGAAGGAATTATGTTCTCTTTCTGCTTTCTGTGTCTGTGCATTTGCTTCTGCATTTGCAGGCCTTGGGGCTTGTTTTAATTTAAATTTCCTTAGGAAAAACCCTGTTGAAGGAATGCTGCCTGCAGTGGCTGGCTGTTCTGCTTTGGCTTTGTCCTGGGGAAGCTTTGATGGTTGGGGAGCAAGAGTTGCTTTTCAGTCTTGGTGGGAAATGCCTGGATAGAGGAACGGCAATGACCACAAGAGTCACTTCTGGATGGTGGGACTGGCAATCTCTCAGCTCTCCCTTCATGCTCATTCCTGTCCCAGGGCTTATTTAATTGCTGAACAAAGGCATCCTCTGCAACCACTGAGAAAGGACCAGTGCAGGGACGGAAAAAAAGCAAACTTGCATCAAGCCTTTGATCCAAGCACAGGGAGCTACTGCTGCTGACCTCAGTGTTTGTAACCACGGTGTCAGTGTTGGAAAGGAGCAGCTGAGCCCCTGCGTGGGCACTGATGTGTCCAGATTGATGCAGGGACTGGGGACAAAGCCAGGACTGGTCCTGAGGGAGCCTGTGTGGCAGCAGGTTGTGTTCATCCCCAGAGAGCTCCTTCCTCCCCTTCAGGGGTGGGTTTGAGATTGGCTTGTTAGGGCTTTATCCCAGGTTTTGCTGCCAGTCTGGCAGCTCCTGACTGGGTTTGACCCATGAGGTGGATCCCAGTGGCCTCTGCCTTTTCATCTGGGAGCTTGCCACAAAACTGGAAGCATGTGGGAGCCAAGCCAGGGCTGGACATCCAGCCAGGCATTCCATGAGCTCAATCCACAAGCTGCTATGCCATGTTATTCCTGTGCACATACCCAGGGCATGCAGCAGGTGAGCCCCACGTTTGCTGCCCGTGTGCCATCCTGCTCCCTGCTGCTCCCGGTCCCCTGGTTTGTCACAGGGAGTCAGAGCTGTCACCACCGACTGGCGCTCTGTGGAGAGGTGAGAAAATGCATTTTTCATGAAGCTCACAGCTCGTGGCTCCTGGCAGATCAATAGGGCAGCTGGAGGAGTCCTTTGCGTGCCCACTGTTGGGGCAGCTCTGTGCCAGTGCTCTGCAGGGACTGGCAGGGGTTCCTTGGCTTGGCAATCCCCGTGGGAAGGAAACCTGCAGGCTGAGCTGGGGCTTAGATTCTCCAAGCTTGGGAAAGCAGAGGGGATAAAAACACACGGAATGCTGGGAGACTCCTGGGATAGTGTGAGGCAACGTGTCACCTTGCAAATAGGAACTGGTGGAAAGGATAGATCTGAGGGGGGGAGAAAACATCACTTATTGTCTGTGCTGTGCATGGGAAATTGCAGCAAGGAGTGGGAGAAGGGAATAGGTATGGGTAGGATGAGAGGTGTTTTGGCTGGGATTCGGGGTGGTGGGGAGGCGAAGAGGAAGGGAAAAGCTGTTTCATGTGGTGGAGGTCAGGCAGTGTGACAGCTTTTAGAAAGATGTTTGTCCTGAAGGTCCCTGTGCACTCTCATCTCCAGGCAAGTCCTGAAGTCCTAAATTGGAGCAAATGAGCACCAGTGCTCTGGTGTGGGCCCAGAGGTCCCTGCCAACCCCAGAGCTCTGAGGAGTCAGTGTCATGTGGTGTGCAGGCAGAGCAGAGCCCTGCGAGAGCAGCTGCCAGAAATTCAGAGAGATGCGCTGCTTATAAATAATAAATGATAAATTCAGCCTCTGATCTCCGAGGCACGCTCTGCTTCTGCACGCTCCATGCTGGCAGAGAAGATTTCTCGTGCTGGACTCAGCAGTCTGTCTCTGGCGTGGAGGGTCTGGGGGAGGCAGCTCATGGAATTGGGGTCGTGCTGAGCCCCGGTGGAGCGTGGCCCCTTCTGCCAGCAGCACTAATGAGCGTGGCCCCTGTGCCACGGCCGCTAACGAGGGTGAGGGCAGCCTTGCTCAGCCTTCACACCACCCCCGCTCAAAGCTGTGCTCCTGCCCTCTGGAGAGCAGCGTTTTGTGTGAATGCAGCTTGCTGAATGAATGAATGAAGTCAATTTAAATGATAGACTAAACGATGCTTAGTGTTAAACTGTGCGAGCTGTATAAACAGCAGGGTCAGGATTGCTGTGGCCGCGTAGAAGGGGCGGTTCTGGCTTTATCCAACACACAACAACGCCTCCCTTGCTCTTGGGGGAGCTGTGGCAGTGCTGGTGAAGCTGCTGGTGCCAGGAGCTGCCCCACCGTGCCCAGGCACTGCTGGGCTGTCTCCTGCTGCTGGACACATCCCTGTCCTGCTCCTGGCACCTGGCAGGGCTGTCAGAGCTGTGTTGGGTGGTGCCATGGCCAAGCTGCTGCTCGAGGGGCTGATGAGAGCTGATGGCTGCACAGGTAGCCTGGAGGAGTTATTAATATTTATTGTTATTATTTGTTAGCAGCGGTTACAAAGGTTGCATGAGTGCTCAGTAGATGCCAAGCTCTGTAAACATGTGTTTGTGCCATGGTTATCCTGCCCCTGCCGCCCTGTGCCCGTGTTACAATTCCCTCCTGTGGGCTGGTTCAAGTTTGGAGCAGGACCTGCTGCCCCTGCTCAGGCTGGGCCCAGCCAGCCCAGTTTATTCCTACCAGCCTCAAAGTGTGGCTTCCTTGCTGTGTGGGTTCTCTGTAGGCAGCAAGAAGGTGTTCCCACAACTTTTCCCTTTGTGTAGGAGTGTTTTTAACATGCCAGAGCGGAGTCCTAGTAGGAGTAAATGATGAGGAGCAGGCAAGAAGAATAAATGTATTTTTAAAGCCATTTCATAAGCGACATGAATGGAATGGTCTGTGTGGCAGCTACACCCTCTCCACTGGGATCCTGGAGGTGTGAGGGGGCTGGCAAACAACTGCTGCTCCCGGGGCTGCCCTGCCTGGCTGGGGCTTTGTGCCCAGGTGGGACCCTCTGGCAGGGCTGGGGGCTCTCACTGGAGTGGGGCTGGGACACCCACTGGAGGCACAGGGGTGCTTTCCTGAGGACAGGATGCCTGGAGGAGCAGAGCTGCTGGGATCATCCTGGGCATTGGCCTCGGGTGATGGTGTGTGCAGGTTGTCCTGTGTGAAAGCACAGGGTTGTGCACACCCAGCTAGTGACTGGGGAAGGGCATTCGAGTGTGGCCTCCCAGTAATCCTCTGTGGCCTCCCAATAATCCTCTCTTTGCCGTCCAGCTGTTTCCTGTCCTAGGCATAGGCTGAATTTCAGCCCCAAGCCTCCTCTTTCTCCTGCTGCTGTAGCTGTGCGGTTGGCAAGCAGGAGGGGCAGCTGGCCACAGGGTGCTCCCAAGGTGTCTGTAGCACACCAGCAAACATGAGTGCTCCTCACAGACCTGGGGACCCTCTTGCTCAGAGGAGGGAAATTGCAGGTCAGGTCAGCTGCATTTCCTTCTCTTTGTCTGTGGCACTGCACAGCACTCAGCCTGTCACAGGGGCTCGGCCCTGGATGCCACCATTGGAAGGACATTGTGTGTGAAGGGGATCTCAGCTCGCTGTGAGTGCACTCTGTGTCCTGAGAGCCTCTCCAGTCCCACAGCGCCCGTGCACGGCTGGCTGGAGCTCATTCCCTGAGTTGCTGTTGCCCAGGGAACTTCTCCTTCAGCCTCAGAGGCTGTGAGTGCCGCCAGGGCTTTGTGCCCTGCTTCAGCTGGAGGTGCCTGGGGGTTCCCATCCCTGCCCTGCTCTCACTGAGGGAGCTCTGTTGGTGCTTTGTGCTGGATGGCACAGTGTGCTGCTGGTGCTCCCCTTGCCATCTCAGTGAGGCTGGCTGGACAGAAACCTGCCCTGAGTTAACCTGCAGACAGTTTGTAAGGCTGTAATACCAGTCCTGCTCCCTCAGGTCATCCCTAGGTGAAAACAAGGATTAGCTTATTGGTATTGCTTATTCTTGGAGATAATTGGTGTTTTTGTATCAGCACTGGGGTGGCAGCAGGAGCAGGACAGTGCCTGTCCCCTGTGCTGGCACTGCTGAGGGACCTCCAGTCTTGTGTCCAGTTCTGAGCTCTCATGGCAAGTAAAACATGGAGGGGCTGGAGCATGTCCAGGGAAGGGAACAGAGCTGGGAAGGGGCTGGAGAGTCCCAGCAGTGTATGGAACGGTGAGGAGCAGCTGGGAAAGGGGCTCAGCCTGGAGAAAAGGAGGCTCAGGGGAACCTTCTCCAGGAGGGAGGAGCCAGGTTGGAGTCAGGCTCTGCTCCCAGGGAATGAGGGACAAGACAAGAGGAAATTGCCTACAGGCTCAGGGTGGGCACAGCAGGAATTTCTCCATGGAAAGGGGGGCTCAGGGATTGGCAGGGGCTGCCCAGGGGGGTTTGGAGTTCCCATCCCTGGAGGTGCCCAGGAAGGGCTGGAGGTGGCACTGAGTGCTCTGGGCAGGGGACGAGGTGGGGATCAGGCACAACTTGGACACAATGGTCCTGGCAGTCTCTTCCAAGCTCAGTGATTCTGGAATTCTGCTTCCAGCTGGCTGCAAAGCCAGAGGCTGATGCTGGGGCTGAGGGGCTCTGGGATGTCTGTGTGCTCTCCTGGAGCAGCATGTCAGGGCTCAGATGAGGCTCCTGGAGGATTTGTTGGAGTGGCACAGGACGGGCAGTGTGGGCTCTGTGCTGGGCTGTGAGGGCAGTGCTGCCAGCAGCAGGAGGCATCAATGACATGTGCTCCTCTCACTGGCTGCCTTGGGGCTGTCACCTGTGGCTGTGGGAGCTGCATTCCCGGGGCTGTGCAGCCCCCTGTGCACAGCTCTGCCCTCACTGGAATGTCCCTGCTAATGGGGAGCACAGCTCTGGGCTGTTTCTGCTGCTGTTGGTGCAGACCAGGATTTCTGGAGCTGTGGAGCAGAACCTCCCAGCCAGCAACATCCCCATCTCTGACAGGAGGGTTACTGCCAGCAGAGGAGACTTCTCAGAGTCTGACCCTTTGCTCTTTCCATAGTGCCTGATTTTGTTTGACAAAAAGGATTATTGAGAAAAAACCAGCCCCTCCACTCTGCACAAGGGGAATTTGTGACCTTCCTAGTCCAGTTTTGCTGCTGCCTGGCTGCTGTACGTGCTGGATCCCCAAAGATGCCCTCAAATCCAAGCAAACATTCCGTGTGCAGGTGGGGTCACCACGACCACCCTTTCTGCTTCACAGGCTGTGAGAGTTGTTTCTGGAAATCCACTGTATCCACAGAACATTCTGTGTGGAAATCCTCTCCTGCTCTCATTGTGCCCACAGAACATTCTGTGTGGAATCCTCTCCTGCTCTCTGTGTGTGTCTGTCTGTAAGGAGATGTCAGCCTGTGCAGAAGCTCCTCTCCAGGAGCTCCAGAGCCCCTGTTGCACATGTCGGCTCCTCCTGCCTACCTGGGACTGAGCAAAGTGCTAATTGTTGTGCAGATGTCATCTGCCAGGCAGGCAGGAGGCTGGAGGCTTGGAAGAGGCTGTGCTGTCATTTGCTAGCAGCCTCCTCGGTACACGTGAGCTGTGTTTTTATTGGGAGTGTGCGTTTGCTTTCAGCCACTGCTTTGTTGAATTTCTCTTTCTTTTTTTTTTTTTTTTCTCTTTTTATTTCCAGGCTTGCAGATAAAGTTTGAGGGATACATCTATTTTTCATTATTCCAGTTTTGCTGCTTGTTTTATAACTGAAAAAACCTCAATCAAACCAAGAAACCTGTTCCTGTGTAAAAAGCTTTAGTTTGTTCTGAGGTGAGAGGGAATTAATTGTGTGTTTTGGTCACACTGGACTGAGGTCAGGACCGTGGGACTGTCCAGAAGGGCACAAGGATCACGATCTGGGAGCAGAGGGAGTTTGAGGCTGTGCACTGTGCTCTGGGTGTGCCAGCTCAGGAGCCTGGGTGTTGGTTGTAGCCTGGATTTGCTTGGCCATGTCCCAGGAGAGAGCAGGAGGCTCTGGCCACAGGTTGGCTTATGAAAACAGGGAGCTTTTCTTTTACTCCAGCTGTGGTTTAATAAGGGCTTGTGGGCCCTTGAGATGGTTCTTTGACCCTTTAGGAAAGAGGAGACACTGAAGTAGGAACTGGGAGGTGATGCTTTCCTGAACTGTGTGAGTTAAGCAGGGGGATGCTCATTGCTCAGGCATGCTGTGGGTGTCAGAAATCCAGATCTGTTCCAAAACCAATTAATGAGAAAAATCCAGTTGATGTGGTCGAGGTGGCTCAAAGGAAGAGGCTGCTGCTCAGGAAGACCCTGGCTCAGGAGTTTTGGAGGCTGCAGAAGCACATCAGGTGCACTGTTACCTCTGCTCTGTCCCTCTCCTGGTTTCCTCTTCCTTTTCTGGCAAAAACCAAGCAGGGAGAGGAAGAAATAACAAAGTGGAGTGTAGGGACAAGGTACCAGTGAAAGGGTGGAAGGAGAGGAGGCTTCCCTCCACGTCCCTGAAGGCTTCTGGGGGCAGAGGCTCTTTGGTGCCAGGAGCTGGTGGTGGGTGCTGCTGTGAGCAGGTTTTCTGCTTTGTGGGACACAAAGTGGTTGCTTCAGTGAGGGAGAGCCCTGCTATCTGATGTGCCACCCTGATGGACAGCAAAGCAAGATATTTCGGACTGTGTGTAGGGGAGGAACTTCTTTAAAACCTGGATAGGAATAGGAGCAGACTTGATGGAGGGATGAGTAATGAAGGAGTGTTTGAACGGAACTAATCAGTCCTATCTTCTTTCCAAAGACCTCATTTAGTTTAATTTAGCAGCGTGTAAATTTAGAGCCAATCAAAGGAAATACTTGTGCAGCCTGTGTGCTGGCAGGCTGCTGCACTCCCTAGCCCAGCAGAGAGCTGAAGGCTGCAGGTGGATCCCGAGCCTCGTGTGAGGCACTGGGGGCACACGTGTGTGTGCTCACACGCAGGGTGGGCACAACTGCTCTGTGCCCGGGCACTGGCACCCACAGCAGCAGCAGCAGCCTTCATTTCCCCATGATGTGCTCTGTGCCCCATCAGGGTGGCTCTGTGCCCCATCAGGATGGCTCTGTACCCCATCAGGGTGGCTCTGTATCCATCAGGGTGGCTCTGTGCCATGGCTCTCTACCCATCAGGGTGGCTCTGTACCCATCAGGGTGGCTCTGTACCCATCAGGGTGACTCTATACCCATCAGGGTGGCTCTATACCCATCAGGGTGGCCCTGTGCCCCATCAGGGTGGCTCTGTACCCATCAGGTTGGCTCTGTGCCCCATCAGGATGGCTCTGTACCCATCAGGGTGGCTCTGTGCTCCATCAGAGTGGCTCTGTACCCCATCAGGATGGCTCTGTCCTCCATGAGGGTAGCTCTGTGCCCCATCAGGGTGGCTCTGTGCCCCATCAGAGTGGGTCTGTGCCATGGCTCTGCTCCCTGGAACACCTGAGCATGGTCAGAGCCAGCTCCTGGCCCCATGGCTGGGCTGAGCCTCTGCTCTGAGCAGCAGGGAAAGCCTTGTGCTGTAGGAACCACTGAGTAAACCTTGCTGACCTCTGCAAAATGTTGTTTTCCTCAAGAAAAACCTACATATGGATTAGATGAACCCCTGCTCCTTGGACAGCTGGTCGTTTTGTTTAATTTGAATTAACGCAGCTGCTTCAGTGCTTAAAATGAGGCACAGGCATAAAAAGCCTTCACGGGATTGCACAGCTTTTTATTTTTCCCTCCAGTTGTCATCCATGGCACTGACACAGAGATTTTAAACAAGTCTTGCAGGTCTCCTCATATTTTCCAGGAGAGATATCATCCCCTGTGGGGTCAGTATGAGTTCTTGGCATTTCCTGTCACAAACCCCATTAGCAGTGAGCCCCACGAGTCCCTGTGCTCACACCTCGAGGTGTTGTGCCTCCTGCCATGTCACACCCCTGATCCCACGCTGTGTGGCAAAGTGTTGTGTAAAGAGTCCTGAAACCTGCAAAAATGGAAAAAAAAATACTGTTGGGTTTGTTTTGCTTTGCATTTCAGGCTGGTGGCAATGTCTCCTTGGGCCAGGCTCCTCTCCAGCACCTCCAGGGTCAGCCTGCTGCTGCTGCTGGGCTCTGTGCTCCTCTCCTGCTCCAGCCTGGGACAGAGAGTGCCTGTAAGTTTTGGCTGCTCCACTTGACTTCAGACTGATAAAACACAGATGCTTTTTGCCTTTAAGGAAATGCCCATTATTCTTTAGGAAATGTCTTTCTCCTGCTTGAATTATGAAAACAAAGCAGAAAGGGTTCTGCTGATTTCTGTGTAAATGAAGAATCGCTTGTGTGGTGCTGCCCGTTTTTGCTAGAAATGCTAATGAAAATGGGGTATTGCAAAGCAGCTGTGGCCAGGCAGTGACAGCAGCACTTAAATGAACCAAGTCACATCCTTTTATCCTTACTGAGCGTTTAAACCCCACACTTTTCCTGAGCAGAGCTGGTAAACATCAGCTGTCTCCATTATGTGTTTGAACAGATCCAGCACTGGGAGGCCTGGTGGTAAATTTACAATAGCCTGTATCACTAACTCCCTCTTGGATAATCACAGAGCTGTGGAAATCAGTTAAGTAATAACTGCTCCACTCACTCTTTTTTAGTCCTGTTGAGTCGTGGCTCAGAAAATGTTAACATTGATTTTCATCTGCAGAACCTGGGCTTTTATGGCTGTGATTGTTCCTGAGCTTTAACCATTTGTTATAATTTAAACAATTCCAAGCCCCTGATGCACTCAGCAAAAGCAGGAGTTAAGATCTGGTTCCTCGTGCATTTCTAAAATCGCAGTCGCTTTCCACAGCTGAAATAAAAACATTCTGTGGGTTTGTCAGCCTTCCTTGTGTGTTAGTTACCACAATCATGGAATTGTGCAATTGTGTAGGTTGGGAGAGACCTTTGTGATCATAGAGTACAACCTTTAACCCAGTGCTGCCAAGGCCACCACAGCCCACGTCCCCAAGTGCCACATCCACACTGTTGTTGCTACTCTGCATGTTTTGCTCAGGTTGACATTTCTGTGGCTCAGAAAGACTCTTCTAGGCTGGAAACGGATATTTATATGCAGAGCATCCAAATTCTGACAGAAAATGTGCATGCATTTTTTCCCAAAGAGTGGAAGAACTGAAGGCAGATTGTGTCCCAGAATTTCCCAGTTAACCTCTGAATTTACTTACATTTTTCCCTGTGAAAACATCCTAAGGATTAAGAACCAAACACTTCATGAAGTGAGCTGTAACTCCATCTTAATTGCCAACAATTAGGACTAATCATTCCCTGTAGGGTGGTTAACTCAAATTCCTCAGTGGTGACTGAATTGGTGATCTCAGAAGCTGAAAATATTCCCTTCAGCAGGCACTGAGCTGTGGGGATGATGAGCCTGGACCAGTTCATCTGTTCCTGCTGGAACCAGAACAGCCCAGACCCAGAGTCAGTGCCTGGTGTGAGAGTACAGGTCATTTCTGTGCACTCTCCAGAGGTTTTTGTGACTCCCACCAGCTCCCTAGGGAGGCTTTCCATTGAACACCAAGGTTTCCCTCACAGCAAGGATTTTTTTCCCTGCTGTTCTTCCCTTGGTGTAACATCGAGCCGCTCGTGCTGGCTGCTCTCCCACACCTCTGCCAGCCTCGTGCTGCACTTGCCATGGAGGTGGTGATTAAATCCCTGCCTCATTGTTTTAAAAGCCTTGGAGAACACTGGAAGAGGGTGGAGAAGAGGATTGATCCTCGCATTTGTATCATGTGGGCAGCTCGGTGTGTTTTTTCCCATGTCCTGTTTTGGAAACAGCTGAACCATTTTAGCTGAAATCTTCTCCAAGCCTGAAATAAGTGCATTTAAGAAAAAGAAAAAGAAAAAAAAAAAAAAAAAAACCAAAAAACAACCCAACAAAACCCAAAAAAACTCACCAAACCCCAAACCAACCAACAAGCCTTGAGGCATTCCACTCGTGTGGAAAATTTCAGCTGAAAAAGTTAAAAGTTTGACATATTTTTAGGCAAGGGAAAATGGGGTCTTACAATCTTACAATGTTATACAACCCTAATAATAGCCAGGGCTCCTGCCTCTGACTGAAATACAGGTAAGGCTCTGTTAGAGCTGGTTTGAAACCTGCAACCTGCTCTGGAATAGGAAATAAGCTGCGTTGCTTTGTTCAGCACAAATGTCATGCTAGTTATGCATGTTTAACCTTTAATATACTTTAAATCTAAATTTAACCATGTGGAAAGAATCTCAGATGTCAAAAAAAAAATCTGCTGGCGAGGGAAAAAATTTTGTATTCTCAGCCAGCACTAAATTACCCAGATGCAATTGCTAATGAGCTGAATCTCTTCTCTCCAAAAGGAGTTTGCCCTTACAAAAATAGAAGAGAGCGACATAAAAGATGACAGTGGGAAGGAGCTGGGGACAGGGGATGATGCTGATCCTGAAGACCTGGAAGTGTTTTACCCCACGGGTCAGTGGCAAACCCTGCATCCAGGTAACTGCTAATTATAGCATGCCTCTGGAACCCACCTGCCAGCACTGCAGACGCTCCAAGAGCTGTTTGTTCCCATGACAATGTGTGCTTTTGCTGGTGCTCACACAGAGAGGAGGACTCGGTGACCCAGTGCAGGGACTGGAGGTGGTGAGCAAAGCATCCAAGGAGGGGAGAGGTTGCTCCATGGCTTTCAGGTCACTGGAGCAGGAGGAGTGGGCTGCCAGCCCCCTGTGGGTGGGGGGCTGTCTCTGTCACTGGCTCCACAGCCCTTTCTCTCTTCATTTGTCAAGGGCCAGGTTTTATAACGTTTGTTGGCACGTGGATTCCCAGGTCTGCTGTGCTCCCAGGTGTGGTGCTGCTCAGTGGCAAGCTGATTAGGAGCTGTCACTGCAGCACTGCACAGCTTTTTAACAATGGCTTTTCTGTTCCTCGCCTGTTTGAAAGCTAGCTTTTATTTCCATCTGTGCAAACCACAAAAAATCTCTTCCCTTTCTTTGGGTTGGTGTCTTTCATTAGACATGCCTGGGACTCTGTGGTGAGAGGAGCCCAGCAGAGCAGCTTGGCCTCTGTGTGCTGAGAAGGCTCTGGAGGGGCCAAACCCATTCAAACACACACAGATGCACATGTGCATACATATTTCAACAATTAGCCTGTCTCTGGGATCCTGAACGAGCTGTTTAATCCACTTGTGCTTTGTTGTCCTCATGTATATGCAGGTGTAATACCTTCCCACCTCACAAGTGTGAACTAAGTAGTAATTAATTTTTATAAAGTGCTCTGAATTTAAGAGCTTTATCCTGTGCTCAGTATTATCATTGAAAGAATAAGTATGGGTTCCATTTGTCTTGAAATTTCTGCCAGATATAGCAGAATGACTTTTCCAAATGTAAATCTTTGTATAACATAAATGGCTACAAAAGCCCCTGCGTTCCACAGAGCTGCAGTATATACTTATATTCCATTTCTGTACCATTATGTATGGAAGGTGTGTGGTGTCCCTGCTCATTATTCAGCCTGGCAGATCCCCACCAGCTTTGTTGGAGCAGAACATGTACATACTTGCAATCATTAGAAACCTCATTGCAGGGTTTGTTCACAAGCACCTTCTCCACTGCTCGGGTGCCTTATTCCGCTTCATTTTTGTATTTATTCCATGTTGGGCACATGCAGTGAAGGGCTTGTGGAAGTGGGAAGCTTGTCAGTATTCACAGAGGAGAGTAATTTTGGTTACTCTTGTAAAGACTTAAATGGTGTCCTGCCTCATGCTCTGACTGCTACAGACCCCAGCACTGGGGACGTGGCACAAAGAGGAGCCAGCCTTGGTCTCCTGCTGCCAGCCTGGGTTTCTGTCTCCTGGGGTTCTTCTGCAGTGAAATCCCTGTGAGGACTGGCACTGACACCTTCAGCACGTGTTAGCCAAGGCTGGGGCCCTGCTGCCAGCATGAGCCCATCCCTGTAGCCTCTGGCCACACTTTCCCAGTGTGAGCTCAGCTCTGGCTGGCAGGGAGCTGACCTGGCACAGCTGCTGCTGTGGCTGCACAGGGATTCACCTTTTGGTGCTGCAGCAGAGCCACGCACCTTGGCAGCGTGTCCATCCCACTGGTTCTGCATCTTGCCATGTTTTCAATGCACTCACGGGGAGCTGAGCAGAGCCTGGCTGGGCTCAGGGTTTGCCTGCTGCTGCCCATGTCTCCAGGACACCCCCACTCCCTCTCCCGTTGTATCCCTGCTGCAAACTAGGCCAGTCTCTCTGGGGGAAGCAAATTCAAGTGTTTGAATTTAGAATTTGGATCTACAGTTCTGAGCACTGGGAGGGAGCTTGGAGCTGCGTTTCCCCCATCTCACTCCTGTTTCAACTTGTTCCTGTTCTGAGCTCACGCAGGATTTTGTGCTTCTCTACAATGGTGCAGCAGCTCATCTTTTATGGATGTGTTCCCAGTTTTCCTCTGCTGAGTTTCCAGTTCCCTGTTGCTAATTGCATCAACCCACATTTCCACCGGGACTGCAGCAGTGTCATCAACCTGTAACCTGTCAAATCCCTCCCCAAATTTGATTGTTGTTGTGTCTGTAATGCTTTGGGCGCTTGTTCCTCGCTGTCTACAGTGTGAGCTGGATTTTGATCAAGTGCTTCCTTGCACTTTGAGCACACTTCAAGCTGCTGGAGGTGGCTGGATGCAAACACAGAGAGACAGTTGCCCTAAGAGCTGTGCTGCCTGTAATTTGGAAGCAAGATCAGTTGTCTTTTCTGCCAGGCAGCCAGAGCTGACAGCTCTGGAAAGGTTGGTGAAACTTCCCAAAGCCCTTTAACACTTCGTTAGGCATTGCTTCTTTCTCACTTGGCACTAAATAATGCACCAGGTGCAGGCTCAGACTGAAGGGAGATGTGTGCCCCAGAGAAGCTTCCAGCACCTCTGCTCTTAGACTTTTGGGCATCATCTGTGGGGCTTTATTGGAATATGAATCCCAATATTACCAGTTATATTGTGCCTGGGCCAGTCTGACCCTCGCTGCTGGGCCAAAGGCAGCAACTGTGCTGTAATCACCCCAGAGACACCTTTAGCTTGCTGGTGGTTGCAGCTGGGCACTGAACAAGTCCAGGCTTGTAAGGAACCCCGTTTACCTCAGGAGAAAGGCTTCAGGCGATGGTGAAGAGAAAAAGGAGATGGATTCTGCTGGAGGGTTATATCCAGAGGTTTATTCCGTGGTTACAGAGGTCTGAATATGGGCAACTGCTCCAACAGAATACTGACCGCATGGCTTGATTACCTTTTTAAGCTCCCGGGGCAGGGGGAGGGGAAGGGAAAGGTGAGCCACCAACCAGGTGAGAGGGGCAGGGTCTCAGGGGAGAATGACACCCAGACAGGCCAATGACCCCTGGGCCTGAAGGGAATCCTTTGGAAGTGGCCAACCACACGACGCCGTGCTGGAATGTTCAGCCTGATTGACAGCCCAGCAGGGGGCGAGGGGGGAAGGGGAAGAGGGGTAGTGGCACACCTGGGGAAGGGACCCGGAAGTTAAAACAGGCTATTACAACACACTACAACAGGGCTTTTCCTTCTGTCCATGGTTGGAGTCCACAGGAACCTGGAGGTTTTTTGGGGTTTAGTGAGTGGGATTGCTTTTTCCTCTGAATGAAGGTTCACACCCCTGCTGTGACTCCTCATGGTCAGGTAACAGAGTTTGTTAAAGTTGTGCTTCCTCTGCAGTCTTTTTTCTTTCAGAATACACTTTCTCCATGTGACAGTACCCTTGGGAGCTGGAACATATTTTACTTTTGTTATTTGGGCACCAAATTTCCCAATATTTTGTTCAGCATTCCTGACGATGATTGGAAGTTGGATTTCTCTGGCCATCTAGTTATATCACTGAGCAGCAGATTTTCCACCCAGCAGTGGTGGGAAATTTTCCACCCAGCAGTGGCTCCTCTGGGAAGAGTTTGCTGTGAAGATTCAGAGCAAGGATATTAGAGGCAGGGGTTTAATTGGGAAAGGAAAAGGGCATTAATCACCCCCCAGCAGTGATGAGTGGAGAGCTGGGGCTGCACAGGGCTCTGCTCTGCCCATCCCCGTGGCAGCAGTCCTTTGCTGCTCCCTAATGTGGCAGAAACCCTCTGGCAGCTTTTCCAGCTGACAGTTGGGAGTTAATGAGTCCAGTTTCCAATCCAGATGGACAAGTGAGAACCTCCACTGCCCAAATATCAAAATATTTACAGATTGCTCTGCAGAGAGGCAGCAGTGGGGCACAGAGGCTGCCTTTGCTGCAGAGCAGCTCCCTGCAGACTGGAGGGATGGAGCAGAGCCTGGCACTGTGACTGGCACGGTGCAGCGTGGATCTCTCTGGGCTTTGGATGGATGTCTCAGGGCAGAGCAGGGAGCTCAGCTGGCCTGCACCTTCAGCTGTGGTTAAAGCTCTGCCTTGCAGAGCTGAACCTGCAGTGACTCCCCACTGTTTGTGCTGCCCAGAGTAATTTTCTGCAGTGCCCAATGATTTCCCAGTTAAAAACCAAGGAGCCACAGCTGCTGCTGCTGGTGAGGCTGCCAGAGTGAAGCTGATGTGAGCATGCTGTTGGTGCTGCTTCTGCAAAGATGAAACCATCTCATGTTCAGCAGGGAGCCAGTGATACATTGCTTGGCATTTAAATATCCATGGCTGCAGGTCCCAAGGACCCTAAGGCTGCCTTTGCTGCTCCTGCTTGTCACAGGTCTTCTCCCGTCTCATTTGCTGCTCAAACAAGGTTTTACACCTGTGGGAGCCCAGTTCTGCAGGCAGCCACGGCAGGGAGGCGTTTTCAGGGCTGCTTTGAAGGGCTTGTTGTGCAAGGACAGGGCTGAGGATGGGCAGTACCTCGGCCCAGTTTCACTGCCAGTCTGTCCTCCAGGGGATTCCAGTGGCCAAATGAGGCAGCACTGATTTGGCTGACAGGGGGTTCCTGAGGCAGGGGAGGCAGGAGGCAGCAGGATCTGTGCCAGGCCTGTGCCACAGCCCGTGGGGGTGACCTGGCTGCTGCTGAGGGTCCCCTCACACCTTGTCTGCTCCTGCTGCTCGCTGGGATGTCCTGAGCTGCAACAACTCTTGCTAATTGCTCTGCTGAATTCATCACTGTCCAAACCATTGGCTTCTCACTGACCCAGACCTAACTGAGACAGTGGTGGGCATGTCTCTGAAATATTTATGGCAGCACAGTCAAGAGAGGGCTGTGAAATACAGAGTGAAACCACCAGGGTATGCTCGTTTTTGCAAAGTTTGACATGTCTAATCCAGGAAATAGGAGCCTCATCAGATCAGCACGGTTTTGCATACAGAGGGAAGGCAAATGGAATTTTAAAAACCTCATCTATACTAGATGAAATGCTTCTTCTCCACGTTTCTCTATAAAACGACTTGTTAGTGATGTGCAGATGGGAGGAATCTCGACTCTGGAGTTGTTATAATCTTGTCTGGCCAGCAACAGGAGAGCTGGAGGATGATTCCAGCAGGTAGGAAAGGCCAGGCTGACTTGAGAGCAAATGTTCAGTGCTTGGAAGCTGAGTTATAGTCCCTGGTAGTTCTCCCTCTACTTGTTTTCAATCTGACTTCTAGCATAGGGGGCTTTTCATCTCCTTAATTTATCTCCTGCCTGTCCTTTTTATTGCCAGCTGCCTTCGTGGGCTCCTCTCTCAGCTTCCTACCCTTGTGAGCTTTCCTTTGCCCCTCATCCTCACATCACAGGCGGCACAGTGTCCCTAACACTTGTGCCTAATTCCAAGTCCTTGGCAGAAGTGCCAGGGCTGAAGCTCCAGGAGCTGCTCCTGCCGGGCGTGTGGGGCAGTGCCAGGCAGGTGGGGCTCACCAAGCACACCCTCCATGCCCTGGTCCTGGTCTGGGTAAGAGGGACAGTGGGGTTTCCCTCCAGCTGTTGGTGAAAGGACAGGATTGGGGCTCAGGAGATGCTGGGACAGTGAGCAGACAGGGGTTCCCAGCCCCCTGCTCCAGCAGGAGGATGTGTTTGAAGGATGCCAGCTCTGGGCAGGGAATCACAGCACAAATGTCCTGTCCTGCAGCTTGGTTTCAGCATTTCTGTACAGAATTGGGACCCCAAATTCCATTAATTGGGAGCCAGCTTTTGATCCCCAAATGCAGGTAAAACTTCTCTTCTGTCATTTGCAGAAGTGGCAGTGTCCTGGCAGCACTGGTGTGGTGAGGAAAAGCCCTGCAATGCTTGCTCAGGTTAAGTAGCAGAGTGGGCTTGGGGTGGGTTTTTGGTGTGTCAGGTCAGTCCTGTCCCTTGCTGGCCATGATGTTCTGGTTTCAAACTGGTTACAAAAGACTTCTGCAGTGATGCTCCTTCTGCCAAAAACTAACTGTGCTTCTGAGCAGCCGGAATAAAATCTGAGTTTCTGTAACACAGAGCCATGGGCTAGGCTGTGGGCACTGCCAAAACAAGGGTGCAGGGCTGTGTTTCCATGAGCCAAGCCATGACTCCTGCTAGTGGTTTGTGGAGTTCTGAGCCCTGCAGGCTATTCCAGGTGGTCAGGAGTGGCCATAAACCAGGGGATGAGGTGCTGAGAGTCGAGCAGTGGTTTTAGTGCAACAGGAGGAGGTTAAGCTGCAGCTTTCAGAATAATTTCAAACTTCACTTTAATGGTGCTCAGGCTGCTGGTGGTGTAATAGCAGCAGACATCAGCAGTGGAGCCATTCCCGTGGTTTAATGTACATTGTTTGGTGGGGGAAAAGTGCTTTGAAGGAAGAGAGACTGTTTCCCAGGGAAGACATCTCTCATTCCTTGCTTTTCTCTCCTCCCTGCCAAGCTGGGGATGCTGTGAGCCTGTGAGCTGCTGAGAGGTGCTCAAATGTGTGCTGGGTGATGAGGAATACCTTGCTCTGGTTTTTATGTGCAAGTAGGCTGGATTTGCTGCAATAGCTCCAATAACCTTCGCGTGGCTGTTTAGAAGGATGAACCTCATTAAAGAAGAGGTATTTAATAACAGGCCTATTTTTATCTCTCTCTATATCTAACAGTCTGCACATTTATTTCAAGCTTGTAACAGTGCTTTGGAAAAAAAATGTTTTCCCTTCTCTGAAATGTTTTGGCAGTGCCTCCAGCCTTGGTTATCTTGAATTTCCAGTCTGGCTAGCATCCCTCCACCTTCCAAAGCCAGCAAGCCACAGCAGGCCCAAAGCTCCAACATTTTCCTTGGGAAATGGGAAATTCCTGGGGGAATATGCTTTCAAAACATGGGACTTGGGTCCCAGGGTCACTGAAACAGTTCTGAAGGTTTGATCAAACATAATCACAGCGACTCCCTCAGGCTTCAAATGTGTGATCTTGTGTGGGACAGGCACTGCAGACACTGCAATGTTTGCTGCAGGATGTGACTGACCACGCACTCTGGGAGAGGCTGGCAGCTCTGGGGTCAGGCATTCCTGCAGAGATTTTTTTTTCCTAAATTTGTCAACTTTATTCTGTAATGTCATAAATTCGGCCCTGACCTATAGATGTCTTGCAGACATTGTGTGTTCAGCCCACTCTCCTGTGTTTGCTGTCATTTGCTGGTGGTGAAGGAGGCAGCCCCAGCCCTGAGGGGATGCACCATCTTTCCACCTCCTTCCACATCTGTCCCTTTGGCATTGCTGTCTCTGTACCCAGACCCTGCCCTGACTGAAGGTTTGCTGGAGCACAGGTGTCTGAGCCTGTGGCCAGGATGACCATTTCTGAGCCCTTTTCCCAGGATACATGTGGTCATATGCTCCAGGAGCTGCTGGATTTGGGCCCTGGGATGTGTGTGGCAGTTGTTACAAAAGAACTTGGCTCTAGGGGCTAATCCCTGGTTTTTCCTTGCTGTTCAGTCTCCATCATTTACATTCCTTTACCCACAGTTTTGCAGCATTATCTTTTTCCATAATTAGGGAGTGTTTTCCATGGTCTTGCTCAGGCCCTTCCTCCCTGCAGTTTCCCCCGTGGGTTAAGGCCTGACTTACTGAAACTTCCACAGAGCTGATTCTGGGTGGGCAGGGACAAGGCCAGAGGGTTTTCAGCAGTCAGCACAGTCAGATGGCTCCTGTGAGGAATATTTCACTTGCTCCTTCACAGCTCTTGCCTGCAATATGTTCTCTTGCTCAGATGGGGCTCCGGTTTCTTTTTTTTTCTCCTTTTTCTTTCCTAAGTTATTCAGTTTTCCACACATTTATTTATAGGGTCACACAAGCAACAGGTCTGCTTTTTCCACAGATCCTTCCAGAGCCACGTGCTGTGCCTGCTCCATTCTGGTGCAAAAGCACCTTCTCCTCTGAGGAAAACTCAGAATATCCATCCAGCTGTCTTGACTGAGCGAGGCATTTTCTCTGAACCCTGCCCTCTGCTCATTTCAGAATCTGCAGGGAATTTGGGACATAAATTAAAAAGGTATTTGATGCTCCTTGAGGTCTAGAAGCTGGTTTTGCATTTGTTCTTACTTGAACGCACACTGAGACAAATGGCTCTGCTTTACTGAAGCTACTTCCTTTGGCATCCTGAGGAAGCTTCCCAGTTAAAAAATAAATATGGCTCTGTTTTTCCAGCCCTGCTTTACCAGCAAAAGCTGGGGAAGGAAATGTAATCTCCTTGGGTCTGCCCTGATGTTTTGTACAGCTAATTTCCATTTATTGGAAGAACTCTTCCACGCCAGATTAATGTTTAATTTTTTTATTATGTGTTTACATTTTGGAAGGAGTAAGGGTGGTGGTGTTGGAAATTCTAATGAGGGACAACATTTCTGATTCAAAAGACTCAGGCTCCTCTCTTCTGATTTTTCTGCCTGATCCTTCAGACTGCAGGAAGTTTTGCTTGGGTCATTCACTTGCAGCAGGATGTTATGTGAATACAGAATTAATGTGTGCAGCCTGTCACTTGGAATTGCTGCTGTTCTGCTGCTGGGGAGCTCCCGGGGTTGCAGAGTCCTTGCAAGCAACAATAACAGGAATGTGCCAGTGATCCTGCAAAGCCAGAGGAGGAGCAGGGAGCTGCAAGTCTCCCCCTCACTGCGGGGTGTGAATAAATAGATCTAATCAACAATTTACATGTTAGCCCCGGACCAGGGTTTATTTTTAGGATGTGTCATTCAAAACCAAGCAAAACCTCTGCATCTCAGGCTGGTGGTGTTTCTAAAAGCACCTCTAAGTGATCACTGAGGCTGGATTTTGAGCTGCATTTACATTTTGATAGAATCTGCTGCTTTCCTTATCTGAAACAAAGCCTACCTGATCTTCATTAATTACACTATCATTTCACCTAACCAGGGTGCTACTAATTACAGTTATCTGTCTGTTCTTCACCAGATAATACAAAAAAAAATTGTTATCCCTGGCTGTATCTGGATTAGCTGGAGCTGTAAGGGGGGTGCACATGGTGATGGGTTTTACAGGTGGAGTGCAGGTATTTATAGACTGTCTGAGGAAATGCTGGATGAGTGGCTGCTGCCCCACTGGCTGTGCTGCCATCCCAGCAGCAAAACATACAGAAAACACTGCTTAAACACAGAAAAATGGTTACTGCAGGGTGACTGGAGCAGGCCAGCTCCACAAGAGAGGTGATGGAGTCTTGGGAAATCCCAGACCCTCCTGAGCACAGCCCTAGGGCTGGAGGGGACACTGCTGGAGCAGGGGTTGATCCCAGAGGTGTTTCTGGGCTCAGCTATCAGCGACTGTCTGGCAGTGCCTTTTTTGAGACAGAAAATCTCACGGGGGCTTCACAGAGGGCTGCAAGCCCTGGTGGTGGTGCTGACTGCTGCCCCACTAACATCAGCTGCAGTCTGAGCAGGGCAAGCACAGAAAGGGCCCCTCTGAAAAGAGGCAGCAGGAAATGTCTGAGCTGCTGGGGAGCTGTGGGTCCAGAGGGCTGGAGCCAGGAGCCACAGGCTGCAGGGAAGGGGGTCCATGAGGGCAGAGCCTTTGCTGGAAGAGAAGCCAAGGGGCTTTCACTTGACTCCTGTTTCATCATCCTTCCACACACTGATCTCTTCAGATGCTCTCCAAACCTTTGGTTTGCTTTCTGAAGGGGAAAGGACTTGTCCTGGAGGAGGAGCAGAGCCAGGCTGCTGAGGAGAGCTGGCGGCTGTCAGCTGGCAAGAGGGGAAGGATACGGAGGCCAGAGGGGGGACACTGGGTGAGGAGATGTTCACACTCATCTCCATCCACTGTGAGTGCCAAACACACCTGCACTCCTGTTTGTACGGCTTGCTGTACTTGATAAACTGATAGGTGTGAGTTTGGGGATTTCTGTTACCTTTTTGTATTCTGAAGAGAACTAAAGATGGTTCACATGATTTTTTTTTGTGCTTCTGCAGTGCAGGTGATACAGGCAGGGATGGAACAGCAGCATCTTTATACTTGTCAAGTCTCCATCCACACCCAAGGCACTGCCTGAAGCTCAAAGTGATTTTCTTGCAGGCTTAGAACACTACACCAGCAGGGAGAACAAGAAACTCAGTGGAGATTATGCTCCAGAAAAACTGTATGCGTGGCCCAAAAGCTAAATATGGAACCATGGAAGTGCACACTGCAGTGGTAGGGGAGGTGGGAATGCTGAATGGGGAGGTTTCCTGCCCTTCTGGCACCAGGAACCAGGGGTCCTCTGGTTCTCCATGGTTCTCCTTGAGGATCTCTGGTTCTCCATGTTCCTCCTTGAGGATCTCTGGTTCTCCATGGTCTTCCATGAGGATCTCTGGCCGTCCATGGTCTTCCATGAGGATCTCTGGTTCTCCATAAGGATCCCTGATTCCCCATGGTTCCCCCCAGGGCTGTGCTGGTGCCTTGCCCGGAGCTTGCTGTGTCAGCAGGCAGCAGTTTCAGGTGGGGCTGCTCTGTTGGCAGGGCCTTGGTGTTCCCAGCAGGGCAGGGCAGGGATGCTCCTGTCCCAGCAGGACACTGGGCATGCAGGTACCACCCCACAGCAGCTGCTCCTCCTCTGCATCACTTCCAGCAACAGAACTCCTGTCCTGCTGCGTGGCAGGGAGCCCTGCAGAGCCAGCACGGAGGGGACAGGCTGGACAGCAGCTGGGCAGCACTGGTTTAATCCTTTTTGCCTGTTCCTGCCATGGAAGCTGTGTACTGGGTGAGATGTGTGTGTCTGGGGAGGGCTGGCCTGACCATTAGCCTGTCAGGGTTTGCAGCACTGGCAGCTGGGGAGAAAACTGTTATTAAGTGTAACGTGGCACCTTGGAGACGGAAGCATGGGGAGACAATAAATACAGCCTTCCAAAATGCCATTTTATGGTGTCACTCTTCAGAATTTATTAAGACTTAGTTGCAGCCATGCCTGCAGCCTCCTGTGCTGGAATCCATAAATTGTGTTCATTATCTCCAGCACTTGCACTGACCTGCTGTGTTTTACAAGGGGGGGACACTGGAGGCGTGGGGACACCCCAGCTGCTTTCTGCAGCCATTCCCCTGGTGCCAATCCAGCTTTTCTGGGGTTGCTGGGACACCCCAGGCAGTGCTTGGCTGTGTGGATGGACCCCAGGTGTGATGTGATGGTTGAAGAGAGCACTGAGGGACTGAGGAGCTGCCAAAATCACCACAGCTCCACAGGGAGCAGGGAAGGAGCTGGGGGAGGAGGGAGCCATGGGCACCTTGGATCACACTGGCACATTGTCACTCCACTGTGGGACCACTCCAGCAGTCTTGGATGTGCTGAGGATGCTGGAGGTGGAAAAGGGTTCACAGGAGCTCCCTGAACTGCACACAGGGAGATGCTACACCCCTGCTTGGTGTCCTCTTGCTCCAGTGTTCTCAAATGAAAACACAAATGAAATTGTGCTCCTTTCGCCCACTTTTTGTCATGACAAATCTCAGCAGCAGCATGTTTGTGTACCCTCATCCTTATCCTCAGCATTTAGGTCCAGGATGGAGGAAAACAAGTTCAAGCCCAACCTCCTGATAATTTATTATGTTCCTTATGCTTAAAGGCAAAATTTAAGTTGCCAAATGCAGATGTTTGCATGCTCATTTTTTAGCTCTCAAAGTACTTTCTGTGTGCTTGATTGATGGATATCCCTGTTACATTAATAGCTGTGCTTTGCAGAAAGCTGTTATTACCAGGACAGTCTGGTGTGGGTTTCAGTTTTTCTTCTTGCATTTAAAATCCATTATTAATGTCTTTCTGAGGGAAAAAAAAAGTTTCAATTCAGGGATTTTGCTTTGCTTTCTCAGGCTTCTTCTCAACTGTCTTTACAGTGGTGCTTTAAAATCAATATTACAATTGTTCTTCATATTTTACTGAGTGGTTGAGGGTTTCTGCATCTTGTTATTGATTTCTGATTGTACTGCAGGACATGTAGGTGCACACAGGTTGTTCTGTGGTGGATAACTTCATATGTGTCTTCCTAATCATCACTGAGTTGCCTTCTGCATGTTCCCTGTTGCTGGATGCGGCTGCTGAGCATGGAAGGCACCAGGAGAGCTCTGAGTGCAATCCTGAGACACCAATCTTGTGACTTCTCATTTAATTCAGTTTGGTTTTCAATCAGACACAGGGGTCACATGAGGCTTGTGGGGTCTCCTCTTTTGTGTAATCTTTGCAGAGTTCTTCTGCCCTGGCTTTTCAGGCAGCTTCATGTTCTGTGTTGTAGGAGCAAAACAAGTCATTGTCCTGGCTTTGTGTGGGGTGGTCATAATGCACCTTTAGCTTCCAGCACTGACCTTGGCCCTTGGGGCAGCTCTGCAGGCAGATCTCAGCATTTCAGAGGTGCAGAGTCATTGGATCCCAGAATGGTTTGGGTTGGAAGGGAGCCTTGAACTCATCCAATTCCAATCCCCTGCCATGGCAGGGACACCTTCCACCATCCCAGGCTGCTCCAAGCCCCAGTGTCCAGCCTGGCCCTGGGCACTGCCAGGGATCCAGGGGCAGCCCCAGTTGCTCTGGGCACCCTGTGCCAGGGCCTGGCCACCCTCCCAGGGAACAATTCCTGATTCCCAATATCCCATCCATCCCTGCCCTCTGGCAGTGGAAGCCATTCCCTGTGTCCTGGCACTCCAGGCCCCTGTAAAGGTTCAAGTCTCAATGAAGCAATGCAGAAGCCCAGTGTGCATTGGTAACTGCTGTAAAGCTGGATTTGCAGACTGAGGCTCTTGGAGCACATCAGCACTGATGGCACAATCTGTGTGAGAGCTTGTTGGCACCAGAGGAACCTGTGAGGAGTGACAGGACTGTGGCCAGCACGGGTGCTCCAAAATGCGTCCGTGGCTCCAGGTGGGTGTACAGGGGAAGAGCTCTGTGTGTGTGTGGGCACAGTCCTTCCCAGCTCTGCATGCCCTGGCACAGGCTCCACATCTGCCAGGGGCTGTGACTGTGCCAACAGGCACTCTGGAGAGGGCTGGGTGTGCACAAACCTCTGCTGGCTGGACTGGGCTGTTTGCTCCTCAGGCTTATCCTGGACAGGCTCCTGCACCTTCACACATGGAGGCTACACCTGGCTTCTGAGGAACTGGTTGTTGCAGTTTGTCTGTCCGTGCTGGGGACCAGGACAAGCACTGCCACAGGAGCTGGTCCTATGTCCCCGGGGTGACAGGGCTCGGTGGTGGCAGCACTGGCAGGAGACACGGCAGAGCCAGGGAGGGGACAGGGCTGGCACCCATAACAATGGGCAGGCTCTGACACTGCTGCTGGAACTCACTTAGCAATTCTGTTGATGTTCTGGAAACGAAAATATAATTCAGGCCACCTTCTCCTCCAAGCTGACCCTGAGAATCTGGGAGAAGAGCTACTGAATAATTAGGGGCTTTTTTTTTCTCCCCCCTTTTTGCTGGAGTTACTGCTCAGTGTTGAACTGTCCTCTACAGTGTCATCACTTCCCTTGAACTTACTGCTCCGAGTGTACTTAGCATTAATGTTATTACATAAATTGCAGTCTCATTAATCACTGGGGGCTGGAGCACCTCCTTGTTGTGCTGTTTTGTGGGTGACTTGGCTGGTGGGAACCCCTGGCCAGGGATGGGGGCTGTGGCTGGAGCACTCCCCCTCTGCTCCTGAGCCTGGTTTAGCTGAGCTTTGTGTGTCTCACCCTGCAGGATCTGGAGTGTTTGCCAGCACTGCCATGATTGCAGCCTTGCTGCTGCAGAGGAGAAAAGGGAAAGGTTGGTTTGTCCCAAGGGAGTTTGGCTGGACCACATCCCTGCTGCTGTCCCTGTGATTTGGGTCTGTGGGGTCCCAAAATGCAGAGCCCAGCCTCGTGGCTTGGCAGTGAACACCCAGAGCCCGTGCTCTGTGCAGGGTCTGCTGCAGGGCTGTTTGATGGTGCTGTGCTTCTGTCTCTGTGGCAGAGCTCTCAGCCTTCGTGGCAACGTAAATTCTCTTGGCTGCATACTAAAATTACACTGAGTTATTGATTTATCTTTGAGAGGATTTCCTTCCCGAGGGACATTTCTGGCTGCTGTAGTGATTTAGTTCTCCTGCAAGGGCAGAATCCGTGGCAGAGCAGAGCCACCCTCCTGCCCTCGAGCCTGCAGCTCAGGGTCGCGCTCCCTCAGGCTTCCTCTGCAAGCTGATTTCTGTTCCAAGGCTGGGACAAGGTTACATGGCTGTTATTTCTGTGTAACAACTGCAAATAAAAGGGCATTTTCAACTTTCCACTGCAGAAGCTGCAAGTCTGGGACAAGCCTTTGTGCCATGGCACCAGCATTATCTTGCACATGTCTCAAACCCAGCTCCAAGGCTGGCACGTGGGACTTGTGGAGCCATGCCAACCTTAATACACTTGCACTCCTGGGAATGTTTTAGTTCCTCAGAGTGGGGTATGATGGGAGCAGGAGCTTGCAACACTTTTCTCCTAAAGCTTCAGGGTACAGCCTCTCTTTTCTTTGCTTTCTATTGACTCACAATGGAGCATCTCTAAAAACCAGGCCAGGTGAGTTCCTGCTGCTGGTCCTGAGGAAGCCAAGACAGTTCTTTTCTTCTATCCCCAGTTTTCTCCCCTTGGCCCTGAAAGCCCCCCCACCAACTATGGCTCAGCTGGTGAGCACCATCAGTAGAAGGACCTGACCCTTCAGGACATGGCTCAATGTTTCAGATATTCTGTGGCTGGAAAATGCCCAGCTCTGTGTCCTTGGGTGCCCATTTGAAGCATGTCCCTGTGGGTTCCTGTATCTAACCCCACTTTCTAGTGGATTTGGCACCAATCTCAGCTGCACACTGATAAAATGGGAGGCTGCTCGTGCATGTGGTGTTATAAAACAGCATCCACCAATTAGGCCCAGGGAGAACATCAATTTATTTTCCTGTGAACCAAGTGTGGCACAGCTCCTTCCTTTCCCAGTGATCTATCTGTGAGATAAAACACATCTTTAGTGTCTATCTTAAATACTGCAGTGTTGGCAAGTTCTCTTGACAGAAATTAGGCTAATGTCCCTTACGGCTGCGTTAGCTGTAGAAACAAGGCTTTAAATTGAAGCTTTGCAAAGCGCTATTCCAGCGCCCTCTCCAAGGCATCTCCTTATTCCAGCTTTTATTATCCAAAATTGTTCTCACTCTGCCTTGGCAGCAGGGCTGGCAGGCAGCTCTGCCCATCCATCCTGCTGGTCTGGCAGCCAGGGGTGGGAGCAGCACCTCCAGGCTGGCCCGGGCAGTGCTGGCCAAGCCCCGCGGAGCCCTCGGCCCCGGGATGCTCCGGCTTGGGGGGCACCACTGCTGGGACGGGGCTGGGGCCTGGGTGAGGGGAGGCAGCTGACACCCATCGAGCACAGAGGGGATCCAAGGCAGTCAGCCGCACACCCTGACAGCGGCACAGCGTGTCCTGAAACGGTCCCACTGCGAGCTGGAGCTGGGAGAAGGAAGTTTGTGTTGTGCGTGTCTCATCCTTGCAATTTCAGCGCTGAGTTACAGACTCAGAAGCTGAGGACAGGAATAGGGAGTGCTGAGGCCTGGTCATGAATCCCCTTCTTGAGCTTCCCAGCCCTCCCCTGGAAAATAGTTTCCTTTTATGCTCCTTTACCCTCCTCAAGTTGAGCCCTTTTAGCCTTTAACTCCTTGTTTCCAACAACAGATTAACCAGGGCTGTTTTAAACCTCCTGATTCTCACACTGGTGTTGGTCCTGATGGATTATCCCTCCCTATTGTGTCCTTTCTGTGCCTCCACATTGCCAGGTTCTTTGGTGGCCCTCTCCTGAGTCGCTGAGAGAGGAGGAAAGGCTGAGAGTGACACATGTGGGAGACACGATGGTTGATGATGTTCTGGAGGTGCTAACCTCCATCATAGTAAAGAAGCCTCTCTCAAAATGTATTAAATGCCTAAAATCCCACAAAATTAATATCATCCTCAGTTCCTTTTGTCAGGTTCTCAATTCTCCTGGTCAGCTGCCTTGTTCTTCTCTGCCTACATCCTGTATTGATCTTCTCTGAACGTAGCCAAGCCTTCAGCATCCCAGATGGGCTTTCTGGAGTAACAAATAGACCTGAGGAATGACAATTATTGAATGGATTGTAGCATTGGCTTGGGGATAAATATTGTAGGGAGTTGGAAAGGGATTAAGACTGGCATTTGTAAGTAAGCTTCTCATGGATGTTGACTTGGGGACATGGTGAGACAAAGGTCACTGCAGTGTCTCTGCAGCCTGGTGTGCCATTTGAGAGATGAAATATCAGTGTGGCTGGATATGTTTGGTCTCTCTGTTTCTTCTGCTTGGACCTTTGTGGGATTAAACTCTCTAAACTGCTGCAGTTCACAGACTTCAAGCCCAGTATCAGAAGAAAAAATAAATCAAGTGCCTTGTATTAAATCCTGAGCACATGGCTCCTGCTGCACCCGGGGCTGTGGTAACTCACTGCAGTGCCTGCCTTGAAGCTGGGGAGAAGGGTTTGCTGGCAAAGTGAAAACATGTTGACCCCACTCTACAAAAGGACACCCCTTCTTCTTCCTGCCCTGTGGTTATTTTTTCCTGGTGTGTTTGCTGCTGTTGCACTGAAGGCAGAGCAGCCCTCCCAGCAGGGAGGTGGAGAATGGAGCACTTGTTGGAGGAGCTCTTTGCCACAGGAAGCATTTCCCTCCTGCAGCAGCAGCAGCAGCAGCAGCAGCAGCAGGTACATCAGCAGATGCTGCAGCAGTGCCTCCATCAGAGGCCCTGTATTTCCCCCTGGAGCCCTCCTGTCACCCCTCCTTCCCTGAGATCCCTCCTCCCCAGGCTCCTCGCTGGCTTCCACCTTCAATTCCATCACTTCCAGACTTCCCAGGGGGCCCAGGCACCTCATGGGAGGGCCACGCTGTGCCCTGTGTGTGACAGACACCCCTCCTGTCCTTGTAGCTCCCCTGCACGGGAGGGATGAGGTTTGGTGTGTGTTCAGCAGGCTCAGCTCTGGGCATGAGGCTGGGCCCCCTGGTGTGCCACCACCATCATCATCGTCACCTTGGCTGCCATGGAGGGTGGGTGGCAGTCACAGGGTCTGCTCTGGCACTGCCAGCCAGGCCCTGCCTGTCCCCACATCCCTGCCTGTCCCAGGGGCTCGCCTGCCCCTCCTTCCCCCTTGCTGCAGGAGCTGCAGGAGAAGCCAAGTGGATTTGGCAGGTGGTGTGAGGAGAGAGCCCAGCCCAGCCTCCCCCACAGGGTGCCTCTGTTTGAATAGCAGCGTTCAGAGCACTCAGCACCCACTGATCAGCTGGGAGAACATAAATCCCAGTGCCACAGGAGAGCCCTGGCTCAGGGAAAAGGGCCAGTTGTGAGCACTGTCCAGCCCAGTGTCCAAATGGAATGGTGCTTTCACATCTCTTATCAAGGGTTACTTAGTGGAGAGCCCCTTCCTTGTGAGGCTTTGTTCTCTGCTAGCTGTGGATTGAATCACAGGAGGAGGGATTGGATTCTGGCATCATTTTAAAAACGTTTTCATTCTATTTGCTGAGGGGACCTCAGAGAAGACCTCTCAGCACTGTGACAAAAGAGTGGCTCTAAAACCCTTTTCAGCCAAACAAGTGTTTGAGTTGAAGGCTGATGGATGGTGCTTAAAGATGTGGTTACTGCAGCAAGGTTGGCATTAAAAATCCCTGGGTGCAAGAAAGTTCTCCCAAGGTTACTGTGGAGGTTGTCTCCCTGTAATCATGGTGTGAGCAGCCCTTAACACCCTGAGTCCACCAGTGAGCTCTGTGGCATCAGCCATGGGAGAGCAGCAGCACAGCAAGCACCAGTGGGTCACTTGTCTCTTGCTAAATGAGAAACTGCAACGGGATCAGCCCTTTTGGGGTGGCATCACTGTGGCAGGAGGGCTGGAACTGGATGATCTTTAAGGTCCCTTCCAACCAAACTGTTCCACAATTCTTTCCCTGTCCCTGTCCAAGTGGGGTTCAAGCAGAAAGCAGTGCTGCTGCTTTGGGACCTGTGAGGAGCCTGGGCAGGAGCACACCTGCTGTTGGGATGTACCAGAACAGGGTGGCTTTGGAGCTTTCCCAGGAATGCCTTTGCTGCCACCAGCTGTGCTGGATGTTGAACAGGGGACAGATTCACCCTTGGCAAGCTTGAAAGCATTTCAGATGGCTTCTGTCCCTGCTCCAGTGCAGCACAGAACAAAATCAGATGTTGGAGAAGATGTCATACTTAGACATCACCATTCTGACAGGTCAATTACCAGGATGTTTATTAACATAGCTTGGAATGTCACAGAAAGGTTTGTCAGATAAACTAGCCAACTGAAGTTCTTACATGAGACTTCCTTGGTTTTGTTGAGATGCTTTGAACTCTTCATTCAATCTCTCAACAATTCATCCCATTCAGGCCTTTCTGGAAGAGCCTCTGCAAGGTCTGTGGCTGGGGGATCAGGCCCTGCCTGCTCCCTGTGTGTCTGGGTGTGGAATCCTTTGAATCCCTCAGGGCAATCCCCAGGGCTGTGCCCTGGAAGAATATGCTATAGAGTCTCCACCTAGGCTGAAAGGGAAAATTTCCCCATGGAGCCTTGCACAACACTATGAACCACCCCAGTTCCTTTCCCATATGTCCCAAACTCTGGTAGTTTCTCCTTTCCCTGTTCCCTCATTGGTTGTGGTATCCCTGGTGCTGGCTCTGTGTCTCCCCTGTAGGGCAGTGCCCTTTGCCCTGCCCTTTGTGCCACCCCAGTGCCTTTGGACCATTGGCCACTGACCCCTAATTAACCCTGTGCACACCACATGGCCAGCTCTTTTGTCTCTGATTCCCCTTTGGCGTGCTGGAATAAACCTTTGCTGGAATTTGTCATACAAAAGGCCCTTCTGCCTCTCGTGGCTGAACTGGCCATGGTGAGTGTGGTGTGTGGGCTTGGCTACTCTCCCTGAATGTTCACCCAAGCAGCTTTTCCAAGGAGATGCTTATTGGGAAATAGGCAGCAGCATCCACCATCCAAACCCCTGTGTTGCTCCATCTGGGTGCCCTGGGAGGCAGAAGGAAGCAGCAGTGCCAATTGTTTGCTCATGCTGTAAGGACAGAACTCCTCTCTGAGGGTTTCCTCTGCAAGCCCAGGAAGAGAAGGACACTTCTGTTCCTTGTCAGCCCTCTGGGCAATGATCAGACAGAACAGTGCTGAAACCAGGCTGGCAGCACCAGGGCTGGTCGCTCGCAGGCAGAGGCAGCCCAGCTCCTCCAGCCCGAGCTGGGCAGCGCCTGGGAGAGGTGGCATCGTGGCACTGGGCATGGTGCATCACCCCAGGGGTTCCTCCTGCATCCCATCCCCTGCAGAGCCCCTGCTGTCCCTGGTTACCTGAGCAGTGGAGAGGCAGTGCCCAGGCTGGTGCTGCTCTGAGGAGATGCTGCACTCAGCAGGCAGCTCTGGCTCCCCAGCAGTACCGTGGGAGGAGGAGCTGCCCACGGAGTGCATTTGTAAAACATTTCTTCCCCAGGAAGATGAGTTTGTCACAGGAGTTTGTACTTGGGATGTGCA